>NC_074665.1:92762033-92802033 GCF_029448725.1 Salvelinus fontinalis | reverse complement strand
GTGTGTGTGTGTGTGTGTGTGTCTGTTCTCAGGTTTTGATGAGTTCCGTGCGGTAGACTTCAGTGGGACATTCTACGTGAACACAGACCGTGATGATGACTATGTAGGGTTTGTGTTCTCCTTCCAGTCCAGCAGACGGTTCTACGTTGTCATGTGGAAACAGGTCAGTCAGGAGTACACACACACACACTGACCTCTGACCTCTAACCCTGCCCGGTCAGCAAGGCCTAACTTCTAACCCTGCCAGGTCAGCCAGGCTTACTGGGAGAAGAGTCCTTCCAGGGCGTTTGGGAACGCTGGTGTCTCTCTCAAAGTGGTCAACTCAACCTCAGGCCCTGGGGAGGCTCTCCGCAATGCCCTGTGGCACACAGGAAACACCACACAGCAGGTACACACAGGAAACACCACACAGCAGGTACACACAGGAAACACCATACAGCAGGTACACACAGGAAACACCATACAGCAGGTACACACAGGAAACACCATACAGCAGGTACACACAGCAGGTACACACAGGAAACACCACACGGCAGGTACACACAGGAAACACCACACAGCAGGTACACGCAGGAAACACCACACAGGAAACACCACACAGCAGGTACACACAGGAAACACCACACAGCAGGTACACACAGGAAACACCACACAGCAGGTACACACAGGAAACACCACACAGCAGGTACACGCAGGAAACACCACACAGCAGGTACACACAGGAAACACCACACAGCAGGTACACACAGGAAACACCACACAGGAAACACCACACAGCAGGTACACACAGGAAACACCACACAGCAGGTACACACAGGAAACACCTCACAGCAGGTACACACAGGAAACACCAAACAGCAGGTAAAAACAGGAAACACCACACAGGAAACACCACACAGCAGGTACACACAGGAAACACCTCACAGCAGGTACAAACAGGAAACACCAAACAGGAAACACCACACAGCAGGTACACACAGGAAACACCACACAGCAGGTACACACAGGAAACACCTCACAGGAAACACCAAACAGGAAACACCTCACAGCAGGTACAAACAGGAAACACCAAACAGGAAACACCACACAGCAGGTACACACAGGAAACACCTCACAGGAAACACCACACAGGAAACACCACACAGGAAACACCACACAGCAGGTACAAACAGGAAACACCAAACAGGAAACACCACACAGCAGGTACACACAGGAAACACCACACAGGAAACACCACACAGCAGGTACACACAGGAAACACCTCACAGCAGGTACACACAGCAAACACCTCACAGCAGGTACACACAGCAGGTACACACAGGAAACACAACACAGGAAACACCAAACAGCAGGTACACACAGGAAACACCTCACAGCAGGTACACACAGCAAACACCTCACAGCAGGTACACACAGGAAACACCACACAGGAAACACCAAACAGCAGGTACACACAGGAAACACCACACAGGAAACACCACACAGCAGGTACACACAGGAAACACCACACAGGAAACACCACACAGCAGGTACACACAGGAAACACCACACAGCAGGTACACACAGGAAACACCTCACAGCAGGTACACACAGGAAACACCACACAGCAGGTACACACAGGAAACACCTCACAGCAGGTACACACAGGAAACACCTCACAGCAGGTACACACAGGAAACACCACACAGCAGGTACACACAGGAAACACCACACAGCAGGTACACACAGGAAACACCACACAGCAGGTACACACAGGAAACACCACACAGCAGGTACACACAGGAAACACCACACAGCAGGTACACACAGGAAACACCACACAGCAGGTACACACAGGAAACACCACACAGGAAACACCACACAGCAGGTACACACAGGAAACACCTCACAGCAGGTACACACAGGAAACACCTCACAGCAGGTACACACAGGAAACACAACACAGCAGGTACACACAGGAAACACCACACAGCAGGTACACACAGGAAACACCACACAGCAGGTACACACAGCAGGTACACACAGGAAACACCACACAGCAGGTACACACAGCAGGTACACACAGGAAACACCACACAGCAGGTACACACAGCAGGTACACACAGGAAACACCACACAGCAGGTACACACAGCAGGTACACACAGGAAACACCACACAGCAGGTACACACAGCAAACACCTCACAGCAGGTACACACAGCAGGTACACACAGGAAACACCACACAGGAAACACCACACAGCAGGTACACACAGGAAACACCACACAGGAAACACCTCACAGCAGGTACACACAGGAAACACCACACAGGAAACACCACACAGGAAACACCACACAGGAAACACCACACAGCAGGTACACACAGGAAACACCACACAGGAAACACCACACAGCAGGTACACACAGGAAACACCACACAGGAAACACCACACAGCAGGTACACACAGGAAACACCACACAGGAAACACCTCACAGCAGGTACACACAGGAAACACCTCACAGCAGGTACACACAGGAAACACCACACAGCAGGTACACACAGGAAACACCACACAGGAAACACCACACAGCAGGTACACACAGGAAACACCTCACAGCAGGTACACACAGGAAACACCACACAGGAAACACCACACAGCAGGTACACACAGGAAACACCACACAGGAAACACCACACAGCAGGTACACACAGGAAACACCACACAGCAGGTACACACAGGAAACACCACACATCAGGTACACACAGGAAACACCACACATCAGGTACACACAGGAAACACCACACAGCAGGTACACACAGGAAACACCACACAGCAGGTACACACAGGAAACACCACACATCAGGTACACACAGGAAACACCACACAGGAAACACCACACAGCAGGTACACACAGGAAACACCACACAGGAAACACCACACAGGAAACACCACACAGCAGGTACACACAGGAAACACCACACAGGAAACACCACACAGCAGGTACACACAGGAAACACCACACAGGAAACACCACACAGCAGGTACACACAGGAAACACCACACAGGAAACACCTCACAGCAGGTACACACAGGAAACACCTCACAGCAGGTACACACAGGAAACACCACACAGCAGGTACACACAGGAAACACCACACAGGAAACACCACACAGGAAACACCACACAGGAAACACCACACAGCAGGTACACACAGGAAACACCACACAGGAAACACCACACAGCAGGTACACACAGGAAACACCACACAGGAAACACCACACAGCAGGTACACACAGGAAACACCACACAGGAAACACCTCACAGCAGGTACACACAGGAAACACCTCACAGCAGGTACACACAGGAAACACCACACAGCAGGTACACACAGGAAACACCACACAGGAAACACCACACAGCAGGTACACACAGGAAACACCTCACAGCAGGTACACACAGGAAACACCACACAGGAAACACCACACAGCAGGTACACACAGGAAACACCACACAGGAAACACCACACAGCAGGTACACACAGGAAACACCACACAGCAGGTACACACAGGAAACACCACACATCAGGTACACACAGGAAACACCACACATCAGGTACACACAGGAAACACCACACAGCAGGTACACACAGGAAACACCACACAGCAGGTACACACAGGAAACACCACACATCAGGTACACACAGGAAACACCACACAGGAAACACCACACAGCAGGTACACACAGGAAACACCACACATCAGGTACACACAGGAAAGACCTCACAGCAGGTACACACAGGAAACACCACACAGCAGGTACACACAGGAAACACCACACAGCAGGTACACACAGGAAACACCACACAGGAAACACCACACAGCAGGTACACACAGGAAACACCACACAGCAGGTACACACAGGAAACACCACACAGCAGGTACACACAGGAAACACCACACAGGAAACACCTCACAGCAGGTACACACAGCAGGTACACACAGGAAACACCACACAGGAAACACCACACAGCAGGTACACACAGGAAACACCTCACAGCAGGTACACACAGGAAACACCACACAGCAGGTACACACAGCAGGTACACACAGGAAACACCTCACAGCAGGTACACACAGGAAACACCTCACAGGAAACACCACACAGGAAACACCACACAGGAAACACCGCACAGCAGGTACACACAGGAAACACCACACAGGAAACACCACACAGGAAACACCGCACAGCAAGTACACACAGGAAACACCACACAGGAAACACCACACAGCAGGTACACACAGGAAACACCACACAGGAAACACCACACAGGAAACACCTCACAGCAGGTACACACAGGAAACACCACACAGGAAACACATCACAGCAGGTACACACAGGAAACACCACACAGGAAACACCACACGGGAAACACCACACAGCAGGTACACACAGGAAACACCTCACAGCAGGTACACACAGGAAACACCACACAGGAAACACCACACAGCAGGTACACACAGGAAACACCACACAGGAAACACCACACAGGAAACACCAAACAGGAAACACCTCACAGCAGGTACACACAGGAAACACCACACAGCAGGTACACACAGGAAACACCACGCAGCAGGTACACACAGGAAACACCACACAGGAAACACCACACAGGAAACACCACACAGCAGGTACACACAGGAAACACCTCACAGCAGGTACACACAGGAAACACCACACAGCAGGTACACACAGGAAACACCACACAGCAGGTACACACAGGAAACACCTCACAGGAAACACCGCACAGCAGGTACACACAGGAAACACCTCACAGGAAACACCACACATCAGGTACACACAGGAAACACCACACAGGAAACACCTCACAGCAGGTACACACAGGAAACACCACACAGCAGGTACACACAGGAAACACCACACAGCAGGTACACACAGCAAACACCTCACAGGAAACACCACACAGCAGGTACTCACAGGAAACACCACACAGGAAACACCACACAGCAGGTACACACAGGAAACACCACACAGCAGGTACACACAGGAAACACCACACAGGAAACACCTCACAGCAGGTACAAACAGGAAACACCACACAGGAAACACCTCACAGCAGGTACACACAGGAAACACCACACAGGAAACACCTCACAGCAGGTACACACAGGAAACACCTCACAGGAAACACCTCACAGCAGGTACACACAGGAAACACCACACAGCAGGTACACACAGGAAACACCACACAGGAAACACCACACAGCAGGTACACACAGGAAACACCACACAGGAATCACCTCACAGCAGGTACAAACAGGAAACACCACACAGGAAACACCACACAGGAAACACCACACAGCAGGTACACACAGGAAACACCACACAGGAAACACCTCACAGCAGGTACACACAGGAAACACCACACAGGAAACACCTCACAGCAGGTACACACAGGAAACACCACACAGCAGGTACACACAGCAAACACCTCACAGGAAACACCACACAGCAGGTACACACAGGAAACACCACACAGGAAACACCACACAGGAAACACCACACAGGAAACACCACACATCAGGTACACACAGGAAACACCACACAGCAGGTACACACAGGAAACACCACACAGCAGGTACACACAGGAAACACCACACAGCAGGTACACACAGGAAACACCACACAGCAGGTACACACAGGAAACACCACACACACCTCTAACCCTGAAGTAAACCTCTGTGTGTGTGGGTCCTTAGGTTCGCACACTGTGGCACGACCCCAACAACATGGGCTGGAAGGACTACACTGCCTACCGCTGGCACCTCATCCACCGACCCAAGACCGGCTTCATAAGGTACTTAACCTCCAACCCGAACCCTAACTGTAACTAACCCTAACCCTAACTAACTCTAAACCTAACTAACCCTAACCCTAACTAACTCTAACTCTAACCTCCAACCCTAACCCTAACTAACCCTAACTAACCCTAACCCTAACTAACTCTAACCCTCTCTAACCTCCAACCCTAACCCTAACTCTAACTCCAACCCTAACTACCCCTAACCCTAACTCTAACTCTAACCCTCTCTAAACTCCAACTCTAACCCATAACTCTAACCCTAACTCTAACCCATAACTCTAACTCTAACCCCTAACTCTAACTCTAACCCATAACTCTAACCCATAACTCTAACTCTAACCCATAACTCTAACCCTAACTCTAACCCATAACTCTAACCCATAACTCTAACCCATAACTCTAACCCATAACTCTAACTCATAACTCTAACCCATAGCTCTAACTCTAACCCATAACTCTAACCCATAACTCTAACCCATAACTCTAACTCTAACCCGAACCCATAACTCTAACTCTAACTCTAACCCATAACTCTAACTCTAACCAATAACTCTAACCCATAACTCTAACTCTAACTCTAACCCATAACTCTAACTCTAACCCATAACTCTAACCCATAACTCTAACCCATAACTCCAACCCATAACTCTAACCCATAACTCTAACTCTAACTCTAACCCATAACTCTAACTCTAACTCTAACCCATAACTCTAACTCTAACTCTAACCCATAACTCTAACTCTAACCCATAACTCTAACCCGTAACTCTAACTCTAACTCTAACCCATAACTCTAACCCATAACTCTAACTCTAACCCATAACTCTAACTCTAACTCTAACCCATAACTCTAACCCATAACTCTAAACCATAACTCTAACCCATAACTCTAACCCTAACCCATAACTCTAACTCTAACTCTAACCCATAACTCTAACTCTAACTCTAACCCATAACTCATAACTCTAACTCTAACTCTAACCCATAACTCTAACCCATAACTCTAACCCATAACTCTAACCCATAACTCTAACTCTAACCCATAACTCTAACTCTAACTCATAACTCTAACCCATAACTCTAACTCTAACTCTAACCCATAACTCTAACTCTAACCCATAACTCTAACTCTAACCCATAACTCATAACTCTAACCCATAACCCTAACCCATAACCCTAACTCTAACCCATAACTCTAACTCTAACTCATGACTCTAACCCATAACTCTAACTCTAACTCTAACCCATAACTCTAACTCTAACCCATAACTCTAACTCTAACTCATAACTCTAACTCTAACCCATAACTCTAACCCATAACTCTAACCCTAACCCATAACTCTAACTCTAACCATTAACTCTAACTCTAACACATAACTCTAACTCTAACCCATAACTCTAACTCTAACTCATAACTCTAACCCATAACTCTAACCCATAACTCTAACTCTAACCCATAGCTCTAACCCATAACTCTAACCCATAACTCTCACTCATAACTCTAACTCTAACTCATAACTCTAACTCTAACTCTAACTCTAACCCATAACTCTAACTCTAACCCATAGCTCTAACCCATAACTCTAACCCATAACTCTAACTCTAACTCTAACACTAACACATAACTCTAACTCTAACCCATAACTCTAACTCTAACCATTAACTCTAACTCTAACACATAACTCTAACTCTAACCCATAATTCTAACTCTAACTCATAACTCTAACCCATAACTCTAACCCATAACTCTAACTCTAACCCATAGCTCTAACCCATAACTCTAACCCATAACTCTAACTCTAACACTAACACATAACTCTAACTCTAACCCATAACTCTAACTCTAACTCTAACACTAACACATAACTCTAACTCTAACCCATAACTCTAACCCATAACTCTAACCCATAACTCTAACTCTAACTCTAACTCTAACCCGAACCCATACCTCTAACTCTAACTCTAACCCATAACTCTAACTCTAACCAATAACTCTAACCCATAACTCTAACCCATAACTCTAACTCTAACCCATAACTCTAACTCTAACCCTAACTCTAACCCATAACTCTAACCCATAACTCTAACCCTAACCCATAACTCTAACTCTAACTCTAACCCATAACTCTAACCCATAACTCTAACTCTAACTCTAACTCTAACTCTAACCCATGACTCTAACTCTAACTCTAACCCATAACTCTAACCCATAACCCTAACCCATAACTCTAACTCTAACCCATAACTCTAACTCATAACTCTAACCCATAACTCTAACTCTAACCCATAACTCTAACTCTAACCCATAACTCTAATTCTAACTCTAACCCATAACTCTAACTCTAACCATTAACTCTAACTCTAACCCATAACTCTAACTCTAACCCATAACTCTAACTCTAACCCATAACTCTAACCCATAACTCTAACCCATAACTCTAACTCTAACTCATAACTCTAACCCATAACTCTAACTCTAACTCTAACCCATAACTCTAACTCTAACCCATAACTCTAACTCTAACTCTAACCCATAACTCTAACTCTAACTCTAACCCATAACTCTAACTCTAACCCATAACTCTAACTCTAACTCTAACTCTAACTCTAACCCATAACTCTAACTCTAACTCTAACCCATAACTCTAACTCTAACTCTAACCCATAACTCTAACTCTAACTCTAACCCATAACTCTAACTCTAACTCTAACTCTAACCCATAACTCTAACTCTAACCCATAACTCGAACCCATAACTCTAACTCATAACTCTAACCCATAACCCTAACCCATAACTCTAACTCTAACCCATAACTCTAACTCTAACTCATGACTCTAACCCATAACTCTAACTCTAACTCTAACCCATAACTCTAACTCTAACCCATAACTCTAACTCTAACTCTAACTCTAACTCTAACTCTAACTCTAACCCATAACTCTAACCCATAACTCTAACCCTAACCCATAACTCTAACTCTAACTCTAACCCATAACTCTAACTCTAACTCATAACTCTAACTCTAACCCACAACTCTAACCCATAACTCTAACCCTAACCCATAACTCTAACCCATAACTCTAACTCTAACCATTAACTCTAACTATAACACATAACTCTAACTCTAACCCATAACTCTAACTCTAACCCATAGCTCTAACCCATAACTCTAACCCATAACTCTCACTCATAACTCTAACTATAACCCATAACTCTAACTCTAACTCATAACTCTAACTCTAACTCTAACCCATAACTCTAACTCTAACCCATAACTCTAACTCTAACACTAACACATAACTCTAACTCTAACCCATAACTCTAACTCTAACTCTAACACTAACACATAACTCTAACTCTAACCCATAACCCATAACTCTAACTCTAACCCGAACCCATAACTCTAACTCTAACTCTAACCCACAACTCTAAATCTAACCAATAACTCTAACCCATAACTCTAACCCATAACTCTAACTCTAACCCATAACTCTAACTCTAACCCATAACTCTAACCCATAACTCCAACCCATAACTCTAACCCATAACTCTAACTCTAACTCTAACCCATAACTCTAACTCTAACTCTAACCCATAACTCTAACTCTAACTCTAACCCATAACTCTAACTCTAACCCATAACTCTAACCCATAACTCTAACCCATAACTCTAACTCTAACCCTAACTCTAACCCATAACTCTAAACCATAACTCTAACCCATAACTCTAACCCTAACCCATAACTCTAACTCTAACTCTAACCCATAACTATAACCCATAACTCTAACTCTAACCCATAACTCTAACTCTAACTCTAACCCATAACTCTAACTCTAACTCTAACCCATAACTCATAACTCTAACTCTAACTCTAACCCATAACTCTAACCCATAACTCTAACCCATAACTCTAACCCATAACTCTAACTCTAAACCATAACTCTAACTCTAACTCATAACTCTAACCCATAACTCTAACTCTAACTCTAACCCATAACTCTAACTCTAACTCTAACCCATAACTCTAACTCTAACCCATAACTCTAACCCATAACTCTAACCCATAACCCTAACTCTAACCCTAACTCTAACCCATAACTCTAACCCATAACTCTAACCCTAACCCATAACTCTAACTCTAACTCTAACCCATAACTCTAACCCATAACTCTAACTCTAACTCTAACCCATAACTCTAACTCTAACTCTAACCCATAACTCTAACTCTAACTCTAACCCATAACTCATAACTCTTACTCTAACTCTAACCCATAACTCTAACCCATAACCCTAACCCATAACTCTAACTCTAACCCATAACTCTAACTCATAACTCTAACCCATAACTCTAACCCATAACTCTAACCCATAACTCTAACCCATAACTCTAACTCTAACCATTAACTCTAACTATAACACATAACTCTAACTCTAACCCATAACTCTAACTCTAACCCATAGCTCTAACCCATAACTCTAACCCATAACTCTCACTCATAACTCTAACTATAACCCATAACTCTAACTCTAACTCATAACTCTAACTCTAACTCTAACCCATAACTCTAACTCTAACCCATAACTCTAACTCTAACACTAACACATAACTCTAACTCTAACCCATAACTCTAACTCTAACTCTAACACTAACACATAACTCTAACTCTAACCCATAACCCTAACCCATAACTCTAACTCTAACTCTAACCCATAACTCTAAATCTAACCAATAACTCTTACCCATAACTCTAACCCATAACTCTAACTCTAACCCATAACTCTAACTCTAACCCATAACTCTAACCCATAACTCCAACCCATAACTCTAACCCATAACTCTAACTCTAACTCTAACCCATAACTCTAACTCTAACTCTAACCCATAACTCTAACTCTAACTCTAACCCATAACTCTAACTCTAACCCATAACTCTAACCCATAACTCTAACCCATAACTCTAACTCTAACCCTAACTCTAACCCATAACTCTAAACCATAACTCTAACTATAACCCATAACTCTAACTCTAACTCATAACTCTAACTCTAACTCTAACCCATAACTCTAACTCTAACCCATAACTCTAACTCTAACACTAACACATAACTCTAACTCTAACCCATAACTCTAACACTAACACATAACTCTAACTCTAACCCATAACCCTAACCCATAACTCTAACTCTAACCCGAACCCATAACTCTAACTCTAACTCTAACCCATAACTCTAAATCTAACCAATAACTCTAACCCATAACTCTAACCCATAACTCTAACTCTAACCCATAACTCTAACTCTAACCCATAACTCTAACCCATAACTCCAACCCATAACTCTAACCCATAACTCTAACTCTAACTCTAACCCATAACTCTAACTCTAACTCTAACCCATAACTCTAACTCTAACTCTAACCCATAACTCTAACTCTAACCCATAACTCTAACCCATAACTCTAACCCATAACTCTAACTCTAACCCTAACTCTAACCCATAACTCTAAACCATAACTCTAACCCATAACTCTAACCCTAACCCATAACTCTAACTCTAACTCTAACCCATAACTCTAACCCATAACTCTAACTCTAACCCATAACTCTAACTCTAACTCTAACCCATAACTCTAACTCTAACTCTAACCCATAACTCATAACTCTAACCCATAACTCTAACCCATAACTCTAACCCATAACTCTAACCCATAACTCTAACTCTAAACCATAACTCTAACTCTAACTCATAACTCTAACCCATAGCTCTAACTCTAACTCTAACCCATAACTCTAACTCTAACTCTAACCCATAACTCTAACTCTAACCCATAACTCTAACCCATAACTCTAACCCATAACCCTAACTCTAACCCTAACTCTAACCCATAACTCTAACCCATAACTCTAACCCTAACCCATTACTCTAACTCTAACTCTAACCCATAACTCTAACCCATAACTCTAACTCTAACTCTAACCCATAACTCTAACTCTAACTCTAAACCATAACTCTAACTCTAACTCTAACCCATAACTCATAACTCTAACTCTAACTCTAACCCATAACTCTAACCCATAACTCTAACCCATAACCCTAACCCATAACTCTAACTCTAACCCATAACTCTAACTCATAACTCTAACCCATAACTCTAACTCTAACTCTAACCCATAACTCTAACTCTAACCCATAACTCTAATTCTAACTCTAACCCATAACTCTAACTCTAACCATTAACTCTAACTCTAACCCATAACTCTAACTCTAACCCATAACTCTAACTCTAACCCATAACTCTAACTCTAACCCATAACTCTAACCCATAACTCTAACCCATAACTCTAACTCATAACTCTAACTCTAACTCATAACTCTAACTCTAACTCTAACCCATAACTCTAACTCTAACCCATAACTCTAACTCTAACTCTAACACATAACTCTTACTCTAACACATAACTCTAACTCTAACCCATAACTCTAACTCTAACCCATAACTCTAACCCATAACTCTAACTCTAACTCTAACCCATAACTCTAACTCTAACTCTAACCCATAACTCTAACTCTAACTCTAACCCATAACTCTAACCCATAACCCTAACCCATAACTCTAACTCTAACCCATAACTCTAACTCTAACTCATAACTCTAACCCATAACTCTAACTCTAACTCTAACCTCTAACTCTAACCCATAACTCTAACTCTAACTCTAACTCTAACCCATAACTCTAACTCTAACTCATAACTCTAACTCTAACCCAAAACTCTAACCCATAACTCTAACTCTAACCCATAACTCTAACCCTAACCCATAACTCTAACCCATAACTCTAACCCATAACTCTAACTCTAACCATTAACTCTAACTCTAACCCATAACTCTAACTCTAACCCATAACTCTAACTCTAACCCATAACTCTAACCCATAACTCTAACCCATAACTCTAACTCATAACTCTAACTCTAACCCATAACTTTAACTCTAACTCATAACTCTAACTCTAAGTCTAACTCTAACCAATAACTCTAACTCTAACCCATAACTCTAACTCTAACTCTAACACATAACTCTAACTCTAACCCATAACTCTAACTCTAACTCTAACCCATAACTCTAACTCTAACCCATAACTCTAACCCATAACTCTAACCCATAACTCTAACTCTAACCCTAACTCTAACCCATAACTCTAAACCATAACTCTAACCCATAACTCTAACCCTAACCCATAACTCTAACTCTAACTCTAACCCATAACTCTAACCCATAACTCTAACTCTAACCCATAACTCTAACTCTAACTCTAACCCATAACTCTAACTCTAACTCTAACCCATAACTCATAACTCTAACTCTAACTCTAACCCATAACTCTAACCCATAACTCTAACCCATAACTCTAACCCATAACTCTAACTCTAAACCATAACTCTAACTCTAACTCATAACTCTAACCCATAACTCTAACTCTAACTCTAACCCATAACTCTAACTCTAACTCTAACCCATAACTCTAACTCTAACCCATAACTCTAACCCATAACTCTAACCCATAACCCTAACTCTAACCCTAACTCTAACCCATAACTCTAACCCATAACTCTAACCCTAACCCATAACTCTAACTCTAACTCTAACCCATAACTCTAACCCATAACTCTAACTCTAACTCTAACCCATAACTCTAACTCTAACTCTAACCCATAACTCTAACTCTAACTCTAACCCATAACTCATAACTCTTACTCTAACTCTAACCCATAACTCTAACCCATAACCCTAACCCATAACTCTAACTCTAACCCATAACTCTAACTCATAACTCTAACCCATAACTCTAACCCATAACTCTAACCCATAACTCTAACCCATAACTCTAACTCTAACCATTAACTCTAACTATAACACATAACTCTAACTCTAACCCATAACTCTAACTCTAACCCATAGCTCTAACCCATAACTCTAACCCATAACTCTCACTCATAACTCTAACTATAACCCATAACTCTAACTCTAACTCATAACTCTAACTCTAACTCTAACCCATAACTCTAACTCTAACCCATAACTCTAACTCTAACACTAACACATAACTCTAACTCTAACCCATAACTCTAACTCTAACTCTAACACTAACACATAACTCTAACTCTAACCCATAACCCTAACCCATAACTCTAACTCTAACTCTAACCCATAACTCTAAATCTAACCAATAACTCTTACCCATAACTCTAACCCATAACTCTAACTCTAACCCATAACTCTAACTCTAACCCATAACTCTAACCCATAACTCCAACCCATAACTCTAACCCATAACTCTAACTCTAACTCTAACCCATAACTCTAACTCTAACTCTAACCCATAACTCTAACTCTAACTCTAACCCATAACTCTAACTCTAACCCATAACTCTAACCCATAACTCTAACCCATAACTCTAACTCTAACCCTAACTCTAACCCATAACTCTAAACCATAACTCTAACTATAACCCATAACTCTAACTCTAACTCATAACTCTAACTCTAACTCTAACCCATAACTCTAACTCTAACCCATAACTCTAACTCTAACACTAACACATAACTCTAACTCTAACCCATAACTCTAACACTAACACATAACTCTAACTCTAACCCATAACCCTAACCCATAACTCTAACTCTAACCCGAACCCATAACTCTAACTCTAACTCTAACCCATAACTCTAAATCTAACCAATAACTCTAACCCATAACTCTAACCCATAACTCTAACTCTAACCCATAACTCTAACTCTAACCCATAACTCTAACCCATAACTCCAACCCATAACTCTAACCCATAACTCTAACTCTAACTCTAACCCATAACTCTAACTCTAACTCTAACCCATAACTCTAACTCTAACTCTAACCCATAACTCTAACTCTAACCCATAACTCTAACCCATAACTCTAACCCATAACTCTAACTCTAACCCTAACTCTAACCCATAACTCTAAACCATAACTCTAACCCATAACTCTAACCCTAACCCATAACTCTAACTCTAACTCTAACCCATAACTCTAACCCATAACTCTAACTCTAACCCATAACTCTAACTCTAACTCTAACCCATAACTCTAACTCTAACTCTAACCCATAACTCATAACTCTAACCCATAACTCTAACCCATAACTCTAACCCATAACTCTAACCCATAACTCTAACTCTAAACCATAACTCTAACTCTAACTCATAACTCTAACCCATAGCTCTAACTCTAACTCTAACCCATAACTCTAACTCTAACTCTAACCCATAACTCTAACTCTAACCCATAACTCTAACCCATAACTCTAACCCATAACCCTAACTCTAACCCTAACTCTAACCCATAACTCTAACCCATAACTCTAACCCTAACCCATTACTCTAACTCTAACTCTAACCCATAACTCTAACCCATAACTCTAACTCTAACTCTAACCCATAACTCTAACTCTAACTCTAAACCATAACTCTAACTCTAACTCTAACCCATAACTCATAACTCTAACTCTAACTCTAACTCTAACCCATAACTCTAACCCATAACTCTAACCCATAACCCTAACCCATAACTCTAACTCTAACCCATAACTCTAACTCATAACTCTAACCCATAACTCTAACTCTAACTCTAACCCATAACTCTAACTCTAACCCATAACTCTAATTCTAACTCTAACCCATAACTCTAACTCTAACCATTAACTCTAACTCTAACCCATAACTCTAACTCTAACCCATAACTCTAACTCTAACCCATAACTCTAACTCTAACCCATAACTCTAACCCATAACTCTAACCCATAACTCTAACTCATAACTCTAACTCTAACTCATAACTCTAACTCTAACTCTAACCCATAACTCTAACTCTAACCCATAACTCTAACTCTAACTCTAACACATAACTCTTACTCTAACACATAACTCTAACTCTAACCCATAACTCTAACTCTAACCCATAACTCTAACCCATAACTCTAACTCTAACTCTAACCCATAACTCTAACTCTAACTCTAACCCATAACTCTAACTCTAACTCTAACCCATAACTCTAACCCATAACCCTAACCCATAACTCTAACTCTAACCCATAACTCTAACTCTAACTCATAACTCTAACCCATAACTCTAACTCTAACTCTAACCTCTAACTCTAACCCATAACTCTAACTCTAACTCTAACTCTAACCCATAACTCTAACTCTAACTCATAACTCTAACTCTAACCCAAAACTCTAACCCATAACTCTAACTCTAACCCATAACTCTAACCCTAACCCATAACTCTAACCCATAACTCTAACCCATAACTCTAACTCTAACCATTAACTCTAACTCTAACCCATAACTCTAACTCTAACCCATAACTCTAACTCTAACCCATAACTCTAACCCATAACTCTAACCCATAACTCTAACTCATAACTCTAACTCTAACCCATAACTTTAACTCTAACTCATAACTCTAACTCTAAGTCTAACTCTAACCAATAACTCTAACTCTAACCCATAACTCTAACTCTAACTCTAACACATAACTCTAACTCTAACCCAAAACTCTAACTCTAACCCATAACTCTAACCCATAACTCTAACCCATAACTCTAACTCTAACCCATAACTCTAACTCTAACCCATAACTCTAACTCTAACCCATAACTCTAACTCTAACCCATAACTCTAACCCATAACTCCAACCCATAACTCTAGCCCATAACTCTAACTCTAACTCTAACCCATAACTCTAACTCTAACTCTAACCCATAACTCTAACTCTAACTCTAACCCATAACTCTAACCCATAACTCTAACTCTAACCCATAACTCTAACCCATAACTCTAACCCATAACTCTAACTCTAACCCTAACTCTAACCCATAACTCTAACCCATAACTCTAACCCTAACCCATAACTCTAACTCTTCTCTAACCCATAACTCTAACCCATAACTCTAACTCTAACTCTAACCGATAACTCTAACTCTAACTCTAACTCTAACCCATAACTCATAACTCTAACTCTAACCCATAACTCTAACCCATAACTCTAACCCATAATCCTAACCCATAACTCTAACTCTAACCCATAACTCTAACTCTAACTCATAACTCTAACCCATAACTCTAACTCTAACTCTAACCCATAACTCTAACTCTAACCCATAACTCTAACTCTAACTCTAACCCATAACTCTAACTCTAACTCTAACTCTAACCCATAACTCTAACTCTAACTCTAACCCATAACTCTAACTCTAACCCATAACTCTAACTCTAACTCTAACCCATAACTCTAACTCTAACCCATAACTCTAACCCATAACTCTAACCCTAACCCATAACTCTAACTCTAACTCTAACTCTAACCCATTACTCTAACCCATAACCCTAACCCATAACTCTAACTCTAACCCATAACTCTAACTCTAACTCATAAGTCTAACCCATAACTCTAACTCTAACTCTAACCCATAACTCTAACTCTAACTCATAACTCTAACTCTAACCCATAACTCTAACCCATAACTCTAACTCTAACCCATAACTCTAACTCTAACCCATAACTCTAACCCATAACTCTAACCCATAACTCTAACTCATAACTCTAACTCTAACCCATAACTTTAACTCTAACTCATAACTCTAACTCTAAGTCTAACTCTAACCAATAACTCTAACTCTAACCCATAACTCTAACTCTAACTAACACATAACTCTAACTCTAACCCAAAACTCTAACTCTAACCCATAACTCTAACCCATAACTCTAACCCATAACTCTAACTCTAACCCATAACTCTAACTCTAACCCATAACTCTAACTCTAACCCATAACTCTAACTCTAACCCATAACTCTAACCCATAACTCCAACCCATAACTCTAGCCCATAACTCTAACTCTAACTCTAACCCATAACTCTAACTCTAACTCTAACCCATAACTCTAACTCTAACTCTAACCCATAACTCTAACCCATAACTCTAACTCTAACCCATAACTCTAACCCATAACTCTAACCCATAACTCTAACTCTAACCCATAACTCTAACCCATAACTCTAACCCTAACCCATAACTCTAACTCTAACTCTAACCCATAACTCTAACCCATAACTCTAACTCTAACTCTAACCCATAACTCTAACTCTAACTCTAACTCTAACCCATAACTCATAACTCTAACTCTAACCCATAACTCTAACCCATAACTCTAACCCATAATCCTAACCCATAACTCTAACTCTAACCCATAACTCTAACTCTAACTCATAACTCTAACCCATAACTCTAACTCTAACTCTAACCCATAACTCTAACTCTAACTCTAACCCATAACTCTAACTCTAACTCTAACCCATAACTCTAACTCTAACTCTAACTCTAACCCATAACTCTAACTCTAACTCTAACCCATAACTCTAACTCTAACCCATAACTCTAACTCTAACTCTAACCCATAACTCTAACTCTAACCCATAACTCTAACTCTAACTCTAACTCTAACCCATTACTCTAACCCATAACCCTAACCCATAACTCTAACTCTAACCCATAACTCTAACTCTAACTCATAAGTCTAACCCATAACTCTAACTCTAACTCTAACCCATAACTCTAACTCTAACTCATAACTCTAACTCTAACCCATAACTCTAACCCATAACTCTAACTCTAACCCATAACTCTAACTCTAACTCTAACTCTAACCCATAACTCTAACTCTAACTCATAACTCTAACTCTAACCCAAAACTCTAACCCATAACTCTAACTCTAACCCATAACTCTAACCCTAACCCATAACTCTAACCCATAACTCTAACCCATAACTCTAACTCTAACCATTAACTCTAACTCTAACCCATAACTCTAACTCTAACCCATAACTCTAACTCTAACCCATAACTCTAACCCATAACTCTAACCCATAACTCTAACTCATAACTCTAACTCTAACCCATAACTTTAACTCTAACTCATAACTCTAACTCTAAGTCTAACTCTAACCAATAACTCTAACTCTAACCCATAACTCTAACTCTAACTCTAACACATAACTCTAACTCTAACCCAAAACTCTAACTCTAACCCATAACTCTAACCCATAACTCTAACCCATAACTCTAACTCTAACCCATAACTCTAACTCTAACCCATAACTCTAACTCTAACCCATAACTCTAACTCTAACCCATAACTCTAACCCATAACTCCAACCCATAACTCTAGCCCATAACTCTAACTCTAACTCTAACCCATAACTCTAACTCTAACTCTAACCCATAACTCTAACTCTAACTCTAACCCATAACTCTAACCCATAACTCTAACTCTAACCCATAACTCTAACCCATAACTCTAACCCATAACTCTAACTCTAACCCTAACTCTAACCCATAACTCTAACCCATAACTCTAACCCTAACCCATAACTCTAACTCTTCTCTAACCCATAACTCTAACCCATAACTCTAACTCTAACTCTAACCGATAACTCTAACTCTAACTCTAACTCTAACCCATAACTCATAACTCTAACTCTAACCCATAACTCTAACCCATAACTCTAACCCATAATCCTAACCCATAACTCTAACTCTAACCCATAACTCTAACTCTAACTCATAACTCTAACCCATAACTCTAACTCTAACTCTAACCCATAACTCTAACTCTAACCCATAACTCTAACTCTAACTCTAACCCATAACTCTAACTCTAACTCTAACTCTAACCCATAACTCTAACTCTAACTCTAACCCATAACTCTAACTCTAACCCATAACTCTAACTCTAACTCTAACCCATAACTCTAACTCTAACCCATAACTCTAACCCATAACTCTAACCCTAACCCATAACTCTAACTCTAACTCTAACTCTAACCCATTACTCTAACCCATAACCCTAACCCATAACTCTAACTCTAACCCATAACTCTAACTCTAACTCATAAGTCTAACCCATAACTCTAACTCTAACTCTAACCCATAACTCTAACTCTAACTCATAACTCTAACTCTAACCCATAACTCTAACCCATAACTCTAACTCTAACCCATAACTCTAACTCTAACCCATAACTCTAACCCATAACTCTAACCCATAACTCTAACTCATAACTCTAACTCTAACCCATAACTTTAACTCTAACTCATAACTCTAACTCTAAGTCTAACTCTAACCAATAACTCTAACTCTAACCCATAACTCTAACTCTAACTAACACATAACTCTAACTCTAACCCAAAACTCTAACTCTAACCCATAACTCTAACCCATAACTCTAACCCATAACTCTAACTCTAACCCATAACTCTAACTCTAACCCATAACTCTAACTCTAACCCATAACTCTAACTCTAACCCATAACTCTAACCCATAACTCCAACCCATAACTCTAGCCCATAACTCTAACTCTAACTCTAACCCATAACTCTAACTCTAACTCTAACCCATAACTCTAACTCTAACTCTAACCCATAACTCTAACCCATAACTCTAACTCTAACCCATAACTCTAACCCATAACTCTAACCCATAACTCTAACTCTAACCCATAACTCTAACCCATAACTCTAACCCTAACCCATAACTCTAACTCTAACTCTAACCCATAACTCTAACCCATAACTCTAACTCTAACTCTAACCCATAACTCTAACTCTAACTCTAACTCTAACCCATAACTCATAACTCTAACTCTAACCCATAACTCTAACCCATAACTCTAACCCATAATCCTAACCCATAACTCTAACTCTAACCCATAACTCTAACTCTAACTCATAACTCTAACCCATAACTCTAACTCTAACTCTAACCCATAACTCTAACTCTAACTCTAACCCATAACTCTAACTCTAACTCTAACCCATAACTCTAACTCTAACTCTAACTCTAACCCATAACTCTAACTCTAACTCTAACCCATAACTCTAACTCTAACCCATAACTCTAACTCTAACTCTAACCCATAACTCTAACTCTAACCCATAACTCTAACTCTAACTCTAACTCTAACCCATTACTCTAACCCATAACCCTAACCCATAACTCTAACTCTAACCCATAACTCTAACTCTAACTCATAAGTCTAACCCATAACTCTAACTCTAACTCTAACCCATAACTCTAACTCTAACTCATAACTCTAACTCTAACCCATAACTCTAACCCATAACTCTAACTCTAACCCATAACTCTAACTCTAACCCATAACTCTAACCCATAACTCTAACCCATAACTCTAACTCATAACTCTAACTCTAACCCATAACTCTAACTCTAACTCATAACTCTAACTCTAACTCTAACCCATAACTCTAACTCTAACCCATAACTCTAACTCTAACTCTAACTCTAACACATAACTCTAACTCTAACCCATAACTCTAACTCTAACCCATAACTCTAACTCTAACACATAACTCTAACCCTAACCCATAACTCTAACTCTAACCCTAACACTAACTCTAACCCATAACTCTAACTCTAACTCTAACCCATAACTCTAACTCTAACCCATAACTCTAACCCATAACTCTAACCCATAACTCTAACTCTAACTCTAACCCATAACTCTAACCCATAACTCTTACTCTAACTCTAACTCTAACCCATAACTCTAACCCATAACTCTAACCCATAACTCTAACTCTAACCCATAACTCTAACCCATAACTCTAACTCTAACCCATAACTCTAACCCATAACTCTAACTCTAACTCTAACCCATAACTCTAACCCATAAATCTAACTCTAACACATAACTCTAACCCATAACTCTAACTCTAACTCTAACCCATAACTCTAACTCTAACCCATAACTCTAACCCATAACTCTAACCCATAACTCTAACCCATAACTCTAACTCTAACTCTAACCCATAACTCTAACCCATAACTCTAACTCTAACCCATAACTCTAACCCATAACTCTAACCCATAACTCTAACCCATAACTCTAACTCTAACTCTAACCCATAACTCTAACTCTAACTCTAACCCATAACTCTAACTCTAACCCATAACTCTAACCCATAACTCTAACCCATAACTCTAACTCTAACCCTAACTCTAACCCATAACTCTAACCCATAACTCTAACCCATAACTCTAACTCTAACCCATAACTCTAACTCTAACTCTAACTCTAACCCATAACTCTAACCCGTAACCCTAACCCATAACTCTAACTCTAACCCATAACTCTAACTCTAACTCATAAGTCTAACCCATAACTCTAACTCTAACTCTAACCCATAACTCTAACTCTAACTCATAACTCTAACTCTAACCCATAACTCTAACCCATAACTCTAACTCTAACCCATAACTCTAACCCTAACCCATAACTCTAACCCATAACTCTAACCCATAACTCTAACTCTAACCATTAACTCTAACTCTAACCCATAACTCTAACTCTAACCCATAACTCTAACCCATAACTCTAACCCATAACTCTAACTCATAACTCTAACTCTAACCCATAACTCTAACTCTAACTCATAACTCTAACTCTAACTCTAACCCATAACTATAACTCTAACCCATAACTCTAACTCTAACTCTAACTCTAACACATAACTCTAACTCTAACCCATAACTCTAACTCTAACCCATAACTCTAACTCTAACTCTAACACATAACTCTAACCCTAACCCATAACTCTAACTCTAACCCTAACTCTAACTCTAACCCATAACTCTAACTCTAACTCTAACCCATAACTCTAACTCTAACCCATAACTCTAACCCATAACTCTAACTCTAACTCTAACTCTAACCCATAACTCTAACCCATAACTCTAACCCATAACTCTAACTCTAACCCATAACTCTAACCCATAACTCTAACTCTAACCCATAACTCTAACCCATAACTCTAACTCTAACTCTAACTCTAACCCATAACTCTAACCCATAACTCTAACTCTAACACATAACTCTAACCCATAACTCTAACTCTAACTCTAACCCATAACTCTAACTCTAACTCTAACCCATAACTCTAACTCTAACCCATAACTCTAACTCTAACCCATAACTCTAACCCATAACTCTAACCCATAACTCTAACTCATAACTCTAACTCTAACCCATAACTCTAACTCTAAGTCTAACTCTAACCAATAACTCTAACTCTAACCCATAACTCTAACTCTAACTCTAACACATAACTCTAACTCTAACCCAAAACTCTAACTCTAACCCATAACTCTAACCCATAACTCTAACCCATAACTCTAACTCTAACCCATAACTCTAACTCTAACCCATAACTCTAACTCTAAGCCATAACTCTAACCCATAACTCCAACCCATAGCTCTAGCCCATAACTCTAACTCTAACTCTAACCCATAACTCTAACTCTAACTCTAACCCATAACTCTAACTCTAACTCTAACCCATAACTCTAACCCATAACTCTAACTCTAACCCATAACTCTAACCCATAACTCTAACCCATAACTCTAACTCTAACCCTAACTCTAACCCATAACTCTAACCCATAACTCTAACCCTAACCCATAACTCTAACTCTAACTCTAACCCATAACTCTAACCCATAACTCTAACTCTAACTCTAACCCATAACTCTAACTCTAACTCTAACTCTAACCCATAACTCATAACTCTAACTCTAACCCATAACTCTAACCCATAACTCTAACCCATAATCCTAACCCATAACTCTAACTCTAACCCATAACTCTAACTCTAACTCATAACTCTAACCCATAACTCTAACTCTAACTCTAACCCATAACTCTAACTCTAACCCATAACTCTAACTCTAACTCTAACCCATAACTCTAACTCTAACTCTAACTCTAACCCATAACTCTAACTCTAACTCTAACCCATAACTCTAACTCTAACCCATAACTCTAACTCTAACTCTAACCCATAACTCTAACTCTAACTCTAACCCATAACTCTAACTCTAACTCTAACTCTAACCCATAACTCTAACCCATAACCCTAACCCATAACTCTAACTCTAACCCATAACTCTAACTCTAACTCTAACCCATAACTCTAACTCTAACTCTAACCCATAACTCTAACCCTAACTCTAACTCTAACCCATAACTCTAACTCTAACTCTAACCCATAACTCTAACTCTAACCCATAACTCTAACCCATAACTCTAACTCTAACTCTAACTCTTACCCATAACTCTAACCCATAACTCTAACCCATAACTCTAACTCTAACCCATAACTCTAACCCATAACTCTAACTCTAACCCATAACTCTAACCCATAACTCTAACTCTAACTCTAACTCTAACCAATAACTCTAACCCATAACTCTAACTCTAACACATAACTCTAACCCATAACTCTAACTCTAACTCTAACCCATAACTCTAACTCTAACACATAACTCTAACCCATAACTCTAACTCTAACTCTAACCCATAACTCTAACTCTAACCCATAACTCTAACTCTAACCCATAACTCTAACCCATAACTCTAACCCATAACTCTAACTCATAACTCTAACTCTAACCCATAACTCTAACTCTAAGTCTAACTCTAACCAATAACTCTAACTCTAACCCATAACTCTAACTCTAACTCTAACACATAACTCTAACTCTAACCCAAAACTCTAACTCTAACCCATAACTCTAACCCATAACTCTAACCCATAACTCTAACTCTAACCCATAACTCTAACTCTAACCCATAACTCTAACTCTAACCCATAACTCTAACCCATAACTCCAACCCATAGCTCTAGCCCATAACTCTAACTCTAACTCTAACCCATAACTCTAACTCTAACTCTAACCCATAACTCTAACTCTAACTCTAACCCATAACTCTAACCCATAACTCTAACTCTAACCCATAACTCTAACCCATAACTCTAACCCATAACTCTAACTCTAACCCTAACTCTAACCCATAACTCTAACCCATAACTCTAACCCTAACCCATAACTCTAACTCTAACTCTAACCCATAACTCTAACCCATAACTCTAACTCTAACTCTAACCCATAACTCTAACTCTAACTCTAACTCTAACCCATAACTTATAACTCTAACTCTAACCCATAACTCTAACCCATAACTCTAACCCATAATCCTAACCCATAACTCTAACTCTAACCCATAACTCTAACTCTAGCTCATAACTCTAACCCATAACTCTAACTCTAACTCTAACCCATAACTCTAACTCTAACTCTAACCCATAACTCTAACTCTAACTCTAACCCATAACTCTAACTCTAACTCTAACTCTAACCCATAACTCTAACTCTAACTCTAACCCATAACTCTAACTCTAACCCATAACTCTAACTCTAACTCTAACCCATAACTCTAACTCTAACTCTAACCCATAACTCTAACTCTAACACATAACTCTAACCCATAACTCTAACTCTAACTCTAACCCATAACTCTAACTCTAACCCATAACTCTAACTCTAACCCATAACTCTAACCCATAACTCTAACCCATAACTCTAACTCATAACTCTAACTCTAACCCATAACTCTAACTCTAAGTCTAACTCTAACCAATAACTCTAACTCTAACCCATAACTCTAACTCTAACTCTAACACATAACTCTAACTCTAACCCAAAACTCTAACTCTAACCCATAACTCTAACCCATAACTCTAACCCATAACTCTAACTCTAACCCATAACTCTAACTCTAACCCATAACTCTAACTCTAACCCATAACTCTAACCCATAACTCCAACCCATAGCTCTAGCCCATAACTCTAACTCTAACTCTAACCCATAACTCTAACTCTAACTCTAACCCATAACTCTAACTCTAACACATAACTCTAACCCATAACTCTAACTCTAACTCTAACCCATAACTCTAACTCTAACCCATAACTCTAACTCTAACCCATAACTCTAACCCATAACTCTAACCCATAACTCTAACTCATAACTCTAACTCTAACCCATAACTCTAACTCTAAGTCTAACTCTAACCAATAACTCTAACTCTAACCCATAACTCTAACTCTAACTCTAACACATAACTCTAACTCTAACCCATAACTCTAACCCTAACCCATAACTCTAACCCATAACTCTAACCCATAACTCTAACTCTAACCCTAACTCTAACCCATAACTCTAACCCATAACTCTAACCCTAACCCATAACTCTAACTCTAACTCTAACCCATAACTCTAACCCATAACTCTAACTCTAACTCTAACCCATAACTCTAACTCTAACTCTAACCCATAACTCATAACTCTAACTCTAACCCATAACTCTAACCCATAACTCTAACCCATAATCCTAACCCATAACTCTAACTCTAACCCATAACTCTAACTCTAACTCATAACTCTAACCCATAACTCTAACTCTAACTCTAACCCATAACTCTAACTCTAACCCATAACTCTAACTCTAACTCTAACCCATAACTCTAACTCTAACTCTAACTCTAACCCATAACTCTAACTCTAACTCTAACCCATAACTCTAACTCTAACCCATAACTCTAACTCTAACTCTAACCCATAACTCTAACTCTAACTCTAACCCATAACTCTAACTCTAACTCTAACTCTAACCCATAACTCTAACCCATAACCCTAACCCATAACTCTAACTCTAACCCATAACTCTAACTCTAACTCTAACCCATAACTCTAACTCTAACTCTAACCCATAACTCTAACCCTAACTCTAACTCTAACCCATAACTCTAACTCTAACTCTAACCCATAACTCTAACTCTAACTCTAACCCATAACTCTAACCCATAACTCTAACTCTAACTCTAACTCTAACCCATAACTCTAACCCATAACTCTAACCCATAACTCTAACTCTAACCCATAACTCTAACCCATAACTCTAACTCTAACCCATAACTCTAACCCATAACTCTAACTCTAACTCTAACTCTAACCCATAACTCTAACCCATAACTCTAACTCTAACACATAACTCTAACCCATAACTCTAACTCTAACCCATAACTCTAACTCTAACACATAACTCTAACCCATAACTCTAACTCTAACTCTAACCCATAACTCTAACTCTAACCCATAACTCTAACTCTAACCCATAACTCTAACCCATAACTCTAACCCATAACTCTAACTCATAACTCTAACTCTAACCCTTAACTCTAACTCTAAGTCTAACTCTAACCAATAACTCTAACTCTAACCCATAACTCTAACTCTAACTCTAACACATAACTCTAACTCTAACCCAAAACTCTAACTCTAACCCATAACTCTAACCCATAACTCTAACCCATAACTCTAACTCTAACCCATAACTCTAACTCTAACCCATAACTCTAACTCTAACCCATAACTCTAACCCATAACTCCAACCCATAGCTCTAGCCCATAACTCTAACTCTAACCCATAACTCTAACCCATAACTCTAACCCATAACTCTAACTCATAACTCTAACTCTAACCCATAACTCTAACTCTAAGTCTAACTCTAACCAATAACTCTAACTCTAACCCATAACTCTAACCCATAACTCTAACCCATAACTCTAACTCATAACTCTAACTCTAACCCATAACTCTAACTCTAAGTCTAACTCTAACCAATAACTCTAACTCTAACCCATAACTCTAACTCTAACTCTAACACATAACTCTAACTCTAACCCATAACTCTAACCCTAACCCATAACTCTAACCCATAACTCTAACCCATAACTCTAACTCTAACCCTAACTCTAACCCATAACTCTAACCCATAACTCTAACCCTAACCCATAACTCTAACTCTAACTCTAACCCATAACTCTAACCCATAACTCTAACTCTAACTCTAACCCATAACTCTAACTCTAACTCTAACCCATAACTCATAACTCTAACTCTAACCCATAACTCTAACCCATAACTCTAACCCATAATCCTAACCCATAACTCTAACTCTAACCCATAACTCTAACTCTAACTCATAACTCTAACCCATAACTCTAACTCTAACTCTAACCCATAACTCTAACTCTAACCCATAACTCTAACTCTAACTCTAACCCATAACTCTAACTCTAACTCTAACTCTAACCCATAACTCTAACTCTAACTCTAACCCATAACTCTAACTCTAACCCATAACTCTAACTCTAACTCTAACCCATAACTCTAACTCTAACTCTAACCCATAACTCTAACTCTAACTCTAACTCTAACCCATAACTCTAACCCATAACCCTAACCCATAACTCTAACTCTAACCCATAACTCTAACTCTAACTCTAACCCATAACTCTAACTCTAACTCTAACCCATAACTCTAACCCTAACTCTAACTCTAACCCATAACTCTAACTCTAACTCTAACCCATAACTCTAACTCTAACTCTAACCCATAACTCTAACCCATAACTCTAACTCTAACTCTAACTCTAACCCATAACTCTAACCCATAACTCTAACCCATAACTCTAACTCTAACCCATAACTCTAACCCATAACTCTAACTCTAACCCATAACTCTAACCCATAACTCTAACTCTAACTCTAACTCTAACCCATAACTCTAACCCATAACTCTAACTCTAACACATAACTCTAACCCATAACTCTAACTCTAACCCATAACTCTAACTCTAACACATAACTCTAACCCATAACTCTAACTCTAACTCTAACCCATAACTCTAACTCTAACCCATAACTCTAACTCTAACCCATAACTCTAACCCATAACTCTAACCCATAACTCTAACTCATAACTCTAACTCTAACCCATAACTCTAACTCTAAGTCTAACTCTAACCAATAACTCTAACTCTAACCCATAACTCTAACTCTAACTCTAACACATAACTCTAACTCTAACCCAAAACTCTAACTCTAACCCATAACTCTAACCCATAACTCTAACCCATAACTCTAACTCTAACCCATAACTCTAACTCTAACCCATAACTCTAACTCTAACCCATAACTCTAACCCATAACTCCAACCCATAGCTCTAGCCCATAACTCTAACTCTAACCCATAACTCTAACCCATAACTCTAACCCATAACTCTAACTCATAACTCTAACTCTAACCCATAACTCTAACTCTAAGTCTAACTCTAACCAATAACTCTAACTCTAACCCATAACTCTAACTCTAACTCTAACACATAACTCTAACTCTAACCCATAACTCTAACTCTAACCCATAACTCTAACCCATAACTCTAACCCATAACTCTAACTCTAACCCTAACTCTAACCCATAACTCTAACCCATAACTCTAACCCTAACCCATAACTCTAACTCTAACTCTAACCCATAACTCTAACCCATAACTCTAACTCTAACTCTAACCCATAACTCTAACTCTAACTCTAACTCTAACCCATAACTCATAACTCTAACTCTAACCCATAACTCTAACCCATAACTCTAACCCATAATCCTAACCCATAACTCTAACTCTAACCCATAACTCTAACTCTAACTCATAACTCTAACCCATAACTCTAACTCTAACTCTAACCCATAACTCTAACTCTAACCCATAACTCTAACTCTAACTCTAACCCATAACTCTAACTCTAACTCTAACTCTAACCCATAACTCTAACTCTAACTCTAACCCATAACTCTAACTCTAACCCATAACTCTAACTCTAACTCTAACCCATAACTCTAACTCTAACTCTAACCCATAACTCTAACTCTAACTCTAACTCTAACCCATAACTCTAACCCATAACCCTAACCCATAACTCTAACTCTAACCCATAACTCTAACTCTAACTCTAACCCATAACTCTAACTCTAACTCTAACCCATAACTCTAACCCTAACTCTAACTCTAACCCATAACTCTAACTCTAACTCTAACCCATAACTCTAACTCTAACTCTAACCCATAACTCTAACCCATAACTCTAACTCTAACTCTAACTCTAACCCATAACTCTAACCCATAACTCTAACCCATAACTCTAACTCTAACCCATAACTCTAACCCATAACTCTAACTCTAACCCATAACTCTAACCCATAACTCTAACTCTAACTCTAACTCTAACCCATAACTCTAACCCATAACTCTAACTCTAACACATAACTCTAACCCATAACTCTAACTCTAACTCTAACCCATAACTCTAACTCTAACACATAACTCTAACCCATAACTCTAACTCTAACTCTAACCCATAACTCTAACTCTAACCCATAACTCTAACTCTAACCCATAACTCTAACCCATAACTCTAACCCATAACTCTAACTCATAACTCTAACTCTAACCCATAACTCTAACTCTAAGTCTAACTCTAACCAATAACTCTAACTCTAACCCATAACTCTAACTCTAACTCTAACACATAACTCTAACTCTAACCCAAAACTCTAACTCTAACCCATAACTCTAACCCATAACTCTAACCCATAACTCTAACTCTAACCCATAACTCTAACTCTAACCCATAACTCTAACTCTAACCCATAACTCTAACCCATAACTCCAACCCATAGCTCTAGCCCATAACTCTAACTCTAACTCTAACCCATAACTCTAACTCTAACTCTAACCCATAACTCTAACTCTAACTCTAACCCATAACTCTAACCCATAACTCTAACTCTAACCCATAACTCTAACCCATAACTCTAACCCATAACTCTAACTCTAACCCTAACTCTAACCCATAACTCTAACCCATAACTCTAACCCTAACCCATAACTCTAACTCTAACTCTAACCCATAACTCTAACCCATAACTCTAACTCTAACTCTAACCCATAACTCTAACTCTAACTCTAACTCTAACCCATAACTTATAACTCTAACTCTAACCCATAACTCTAACCCATAACTCTAACCCATAATCCTAACCCATAACTCTAACTCTAACCCATAACTCTAACTCTAACTCATAACTCTAACCCATAACTCTAACTCTAACTCTAACCCATAACTCTAACTCTAACTCTAACCCATAACTCTAACTCTAAGTCTAACCCATAACTCTAACTCTAACTCTAACTCTAACCCATAACTCTAACTCTAACTCTAACCCATAACTCTAACTCTAACCCATAACTCTAACTCTAACTCTAACCCATAACTCTAACTCTAACTCTAACCCATAACTCTAACTCTAACACATAACTCTAACCCATAACTCTAACTCTAACTCTAACCCATAACTCTAACTCTAACCCATAACTCTAACTCTAACCCATAACTCTAACCCATAACTCTAACCCATAACTCTAACTCATAACTCTAACTCTAACCCATAACTCTAACTCTAAGTCTAACTCTAACCAATAACTCTAACTCTAACCCATAACTCTAACTCTAACTCTAACACATAACTCTAACTCTAACCCAAAACTCTAACTCTAACCCATAACTCTAACCCATAACTCTAACCCATAACTCTAACTCTAACCCATAACTCTAACTCTAACCCATAACTCTAACTCTAACCCATAACTCTAACCCATAACTCCAACCCATAGCTCTAGCCCATAACTCTAACTCTAATTCTAACCCATAACTCTAACTCTAACTCTAACCCATAACTCTAACTCTAACACATAACTCTAACCCATAACTCTAACTCTAACTCTAACCCATAACTCTAACTCTAACCCATAACTCTAACTCTAACCCATAACTCTAACCCATAACTCTAACCCATAACTCTAACTCATAACTCTAACTCTAACCCATAACTCTAACTCTAAGTCTAACTCTAACCAATAACTCTAACTCTAACCCATAACTCTAACTCTAACTCTAACACATAACTCTAACTCTAACCCAAAACTCTAACTCTAACCCATAACTCTAACCCATAACTCTAACCCATAACTCTAACTCTAACCCATAACTCTAACTCTAACCCATAACTCTAACTCTAACCCATAACTCTAACCCATAACTCCAACCCATAGCTCTAGCCCATAACTCTAACTCTAACTCTAACCCATAACTCTAACTCTAACTCTAACCCATAACTCTAACTCTAACTCTAACCCATAACTCTAACCCATAACTCTAACTCTAACCCATAACTCTAACCCATAACTCTAACCCATAACTCTAACTCTAACCCTAACTCTAACCCATAACTCTAACCCATAACTCTAACCCTAACCCATAACTCTAACTCTAACTCTAACCCATAACTCTAACCCATAACTCTAACTCTAACTCTAACCCATAACTCTAACTCTAACTCTAACTCTAACCCATAACTTATAACTCTAACTCTAACCCATAACTCTAACCCATAACTCTAACCCATAATCCTAACCCATAACTCTAACTCTAACCCATAACTCTAACTCTAACTCATAACTCTAACCCATAACTCTAACTCTAACTCTAACCCATAACTCTAACTCTAACTCTAACCCATAACTCTAACTCTAAGTCTAACCCATAACTCTAACTCTAACTCTAACTCTAACCCATAACTCTAACTCTAACTCTAACCCATAACTCTAACTCTAACCCATAACTCTAACTCTAACTCTAACCCATAACTCTAACTCTAACTCTAACCCATAACTCTAACTCTAACACATAACTCTAACCCATAACTCTAACTCTAACTCTAACCCATAACTCTAACTCTAACCCATAACTCTAACTCTAACCCATAACTCTAACCCATAACTCTAACCCATAACTCTAACTCATAACTCTAACTCTAACCCATAACTCTAACTCTAAGTCTAACTCTAACCAATAACTCTAACTCTAACCCATAACTCTAACTCTAACTCTAACACATAACTCTAACTCTAACCCAAAACTCTAACTCTAACCCATAACTCTAACCCATAACTCTAACCCATAACTCTAACTCTAACCCATAACTCTAACTCTAACCCATAACTCTAACTCTAACCCATAACTCTAACCCATAACTCCAACCCATAGCTCTAGCCCATAACTCTAACTCTAATTCTAACCCATAACTCTAACTCTAACTCTAACCCATAACTCTAACTCTAACACATAACTCTAACCCATAACTCTAACTCTAACTCTAACCCATAACTCTAACTCTAACCCATAACTCTAACTCTAACCCATAACTCTAACCCATAACTCTAACCCATAACTCTAACTCATAACTCTAACTCTAACCCATAACTCTAACTCTAAGTCTAACTCTAACCAATAACTCTAACTCTAACCCATAACTCTAACTCTAACTCTAACACATAACTCTAACTCTAACCCAAAACTCTAACTCTAACCCATAACTCTAACCCATAACTCTAACCCATAACTCTAACTCTAACCCATAACTCTAACTCTAACCCATAACTCTAACTCTAACCCATAACTCTAACCCATAACTCCAACCCATAGCTCTAGCCCATAACTCTAACTCTAACTCTAACCCATAACTCTAACTCTAACTCTAACCCATAACTCTAACTCTAACTCTAACCCATAACTCTAACCCATAACTCTAACTCTAACCCATAACTCTAACCCATAACTCTAACCCATTACTCTAACTCTAACCCTAACTCTAACCCATAACTCTAACCCATAACTCTAACCCTAACCCATAACTCTAACTCTAACTCTAACCCATAACTCTAACCCATAACTCTAACTCTAACTCTGACCCATAACTCTAACTCTAACTCTAACTCTAACCCATAACTCATAACTCTAACTCTAACCCATAACTCTAACCCATAACTCTAACCCATAATCCTAACCCATAACTCTAACTCTAACTCATAACTCTAACCCATAACTCTAACTCTAACTCTAACCCATAACTCTAACTCTAACCCATAACTCTAACTCTAACTCTAACCCATAACTCTAACTCTAACTCTAACCCATAACTCTAACTCTAACTCTAACCCATAACTCTAACTCTAACCCATAACTCTAACTCTAACTCTAACCCATAACTCTAACTCTAACTCTAACCCATAACTCTAACTCTAACTCTAACCCATAACTCTAACTCTAACCCATAACTCTAACTCTAACTCTAACCCATAACTCTAACTCTAACTCTAACCCATAACTCTAACCCATAACTCCAACCCATAGCTCTAGCCCATAACTCTAACTCTAACTCTAACCCATAACTCTAACTCTAACTCTAACCCATAACTCTAACTCTAACACATAACTCTAACCCATAACTCTAACTCTAACTCTAACCCATAACTCTAACTCTAACCCATAACTCTAACTCTAACCCATAACTCTAACCCATAACTCTAACCCATAACTCTAACTCATAACTCTAACTCTAACCCATAACTCTAACTCTAAGTCTACCTCTAACCAATAACTCTAACTCTAACCCATAACTCTAACTCTAACTCTAACACATAACTCTAACTCTAACCCAAAACTCTAACTCTAACCCATAACTCTAACCCATAACTCTAACCCATAACTCTAACTCTAACCCATAACTCTAACTCTAACCCATAACTCTAACTCTAACCCATAACTCTAACCCATAACTCCAACCCATAGCTCTAGCCCATAACTCTAACTCTAACTCTAACCCATAACTAACTCTAACTCTAACCCATAACTCTAACTCTAACTCTAACCCATAACTCTAACCCATAACTCTAACTCTAACCCATAACTCTAACCCATAACTCTAACCCATAACTCTAACTCTAACCCTAACTCTAACCCATAACTCTAACCCATAACTCTAACCCTAACCCATAACTCTAACTCTAACTCTAACCGATAACTCTAACCCATAACTCTAACTCTAACTCTAACCCATAACTCTAACTCTAACTCTAACCCATAACTCATAACTCTAACTCTAACCCATAACTCTAACCCATAACTCTAACCCATAATCCTAACCCATAACTCTAACTCTAACTCATAACTCTAACCCATAACTCTAACTCTAACTCTAACCCATAACTCTAACTCTAACCCATAACTCTAACTCTAACTCTAACCCATAACTCTAACTCTAACTCTAACTCTAACCCATAACTCTAACTCTAACTCTAACCCATAACTCTAACTCTAACCCATAACTCTAACTCTAACTCTAACCCATAACTCTAACTCTAACTCTAACCCATAACTCTAACTCTAACTCTAACTCTAACTCTAACCCATAACTCTAACCCATAACCCTAACCCATAACTCTAACTCTAACCCATAACTCTAACTCTAACTCATAAGTCTAACCCATAACTCTAACTCTAACTCTAACCCATAACTCTAACTCTAACTCATAACTCTAACTCTAACCCATAACTCTAACCCTAACCCATAACTCTAACCCATAACTCTAACCCATAACTCTAACTCTAACCATTAACTCTAACTCTAACCCATAACTCTAACTCTAACCCATAACTCTAACTCTAACCCATAACTCTAACCCATAACTCTAACCCATAACTCTAACTCTAACCCATAACTCTAACTCTAACACATAACTCTAACCCATAACTCTAACTCTAACTCTAACCCATAACTCTAACTCTAACCCATAACTCTAACTCTAACCCATAACTCTAACCCATAACTCTAACCCATAACTCTAACTCATAACTCTAACTCTAACCCATAACTCTAACTCTAAGTCTAACTCTAACCAATAACTCTAACTCTAACCCATAACTCTAACTCTAACTCTAACACATAACTCTAACTCTAACCCAAAACTCTAACTCTAACCCATAACTCTAACCCATAACTCTAACTCTAACCCATAACTCTAACTCTAACCCATAACTCTAACTCTAACCCATAACTCTAACCCATAACTCCAACCCATAGCTCTAGCCCATAACTCTAACTCTAACTCTAACCCATAACTCTAACTCTAACTCTAACCCATAACTCTAACTCTAACTCTAACCCATAACTCTAACCCATAACTCTAACTCTAACCCATAACTCTAACCCATAACTCTAACCCATAACTCTAACTCTAACCCTAACTCTAACCCATAACTCTAACCCATAACTCTAACCCTAACCCATAACTCTAACTCTAACTCTAACCCATAACTCTAACCCATAACTCTAACTCTAACCCATAACTCTAACTCTAACTCTAACTCTAACCCATAACTCATAACTCTAACTCTAACCCATAACTCTAACTCTAACCCATAACTCTAACCCATAACTCCAACCCATAGCTCTAGCCCATAACTCTAACTCTAACTCTAACCCATAACTCTAACTCTAACTCTAACCCATAACTCTAACTCTAACTCTAACCCATAACTCTAACCCATAACTCTAACTCTAACCCATAACTCTAACCCATAACTCTAACCCATAACTCTAACTCTAACCCTAACTCTAACCCATAACTCTAACCCATAACTCTAACCCTAACCCATAACTCTAACTCTAACTCTAACCCATAACTCTAACCCATAACTCTAACTCTAACTCTGACCCATAACTCTAACTCTAACTCTAACTCTAACCCATAACTCATAACTCTAACTCTAACCCATAACTCTAACCCATAACTCTAACCCATAATCCTAACCCATAACTCTAACTCTAACTCATAACTCTAACCCATAACTCTAACTCTAACTCTAACCCATAACTCTAACTCTAACCCATAACTCTAACTCTAACTCTAACCCATAACTCTAACTCTAACTCTAACCCATAACTCTAACTCTAACTCTAACCCATAACTCTAACTCTAACCCATAACTCTAACTCTAACTCTAACCCATAACTCTAACTCTAACTCTAACCCATAACTCTAACTCTAACTCTAACCCATAACTCTAACTCTAACCCATAACTCTAACTCTAACTCTAACCCATAACTCTAACTCTAACTCTAACCCATAACTCTAACCCATAACTCCAACCCATAGCTCTAGCCCATAACTCTAACTCTAACTCTAACTCATAACTCTAACTCTAACTCTAACCCATAACTCTAACTCTAACTCTAACCCATAACTCTAACTCTAACCCATAACTCTAACTCTAACCCATAACTCTAACCCATAACTCTAACCCATAACTCTAACTCATAACTCTAACTCTAACCCATAACTCTAACTCTAAGTCTACCTCTAACCAATAACTCTAACTCTAACCCATAACTCTAACTCTAACTCTAACACATAACTCTAACTCTAACCCAAAACTCTAACTCTAACCCATAACTCTAACCCATAACTCTAACCCATAACTCTAACTCTAACCCATAACTCTAACTCTAACCCATAACTCTAACTCTAACCCATAACTCTAACCCATAACTCCAACCCATAGCTCTAGCCCATAACTCTAACTCTAACTCTAACCCATAACTCTAACTCTAACTCTAACCCATAACTCTAACTCTAACTCTAACCCATAACTCTAACCCATAACTCTAACTCTAACCCATAACTCTAACCCATAACTCTAACCCATAACTCTAACTCTAACCCTAACTCTAACCCATAACTCTAACCCATAACTCTAACCCTAACCCATAACTCTAACTCTAACTCTAACCGATAACTCTAACCCATAACTCTAACTCTAACTCTAACCCATAACTCTAACTCTAACTCTAACCCATAACTCATAACTCTAACTCTAACCCATAACTCTAACCCATAACTCTAACCCATAATCCTAACCCATAACTCTAACTCTAACTCATAACTCTAACCCATAACTCTAACTCTAACTCTAACCCATAACTCTAACTCTAACCCATAACTCTAACTCTAACTCTAACCCATAACTCTAACTCTAACTCTAACTCTAACCCATAACTCTAACTCTAACTCTAACCCATAACTCTAACTCTAACCCATAACTCTAACTCTAACTCTAACCCATAACTCTAACTCTAACTCTAACCCATAACTCTAACTCTAACTCTAACTCTAACTCTAACCCATAACTCTAACCCATAACCCTAACCCATAACTCTAACTCTAACCCATAACTCTAACTCTAACTCATAAGTCTAACCCATAACTCTAACTCTAACTCTAACCCATAACTCTAACTCTAACTCATAACTCTAACTCTAACCCATAACTCTAACCCTAACCCATAACTCTAACCCATAACTCTAACCCATAACTCTAACTCTAACCATTAACTCTAACTCTAACCCATAACTCTAACTCTAACCCATAACTCTAACTCTAACCCATAACTCTAACCCATAACTCTAACCCATAACTCTAACTCTAACCCATAACTCTAACTCTAACACATAACTCTAACCCATAACTCTAACTCTAACTCTAACCCATAACTCTAACTCTAACCCATAACTCTAACCCATAACTCTAACCCATAACTCTAACTCATAACTCTAACTCTAACCCATAACTCTAACTCTAAGTCTAACTCTAACCAATAACTCTAACTCTAACCCATAACTCTAACTCTAACTCTAACACATAACTCTAACTCTAACCCAAAACTCTAACTCTAACCCATAACTCTAACCCATAACTCTAACTCTAACCCATAACTCTAACTCTAACCCATAACTCTAACTCTAACCCATAACTCTAACCCATAACTCCAACCCATAGCTCTAGCCCATAACTCTAACTCTAACTCTAACCCATAACTCTAACTCTAACTCTAACCCATAACTCTAACTCTAACTCTAACCCATAACTCTAACCCATAACTCTAACTCTAACCCATAACTCTAACCCATAACTCTAACCCATAACTCTAACTCTAACCCTAACTCTAACCCATAACTCTAACCCATAACTCTAACCCTAACCCATAACTCTAACTCTAACTCTAACCCATAACTCTAACCCATAACTCTAACTCTAACTCTAACCCATAACTCTAACTCTAACTCTAACTCTAACCCATAACTCATAACTCTAACTCTAACCCATAACTCTAACCCATAACTCTAACCCATAATCCTAACCCATAACTCTAACTCTAACTCATAACTCTAACCCATAACTCTAACTCTAACTCTAACCCATAACTCTAACTCTAACCCATAACTCTAACTCTAACTCTAACTCTAACCCATAACTCTAACCCATAACTCTAACGCTAACTCTAACCCATAACTCTAACTCTAACTCTAACTCTAACCCATAACTCTAACTCTAACTCTAACCCATAACTCTAACTCTAACCCATAACTCTAACTCTAACTCTAACCCATAACTCTAACTCTAACTCTAACCCATAACTCTAACTCTAACTCTAACTCTAACTCTAACCCATAACTCTAACCCATAACCCTAACCCATAACTCTAACTCTAACCCATAACTCTAACTCTAACTCATAAGTCTAACCCATAACTCTAACTCTAACTCTAACCCATAACTCTAACTCTAACTCATAACTCTAACTCTAACCCATAACTCTAACCCATAACTCTAACTCTAACCCATAACTCTAACCCTAACCCATAACTCTAACCCATAACTCTAACCCATAACTCTAACTCTAACCATTAACTCTAACTCTAACTCTAACACATAACTCTAACTCTAACCCATAACTCTAACTCTAACCAATAACTCTAACCCATAACTCTAACCCATAACTCTAACCCATAACTCTAACTCTAACTCTAACCCATAACTCTAACCCATAATTCTAACTCTAACTCTAACACATAACTCTAACCCTAACCCATAACTCTAACTCTAACTCTAACTCTAACTCTAACCCATAACTCTAACCCATAACTCTAACCCATAACTCTAACTCTAACCCATAACTCTAACCCATAACTCTAACTCTAACCCATAACTCTAACCCATAACTCTAACGCTAACTCTAACCCATAACTCTAACTCTAACACATAACTCTAACCCATAACTCTAACTCTAACTCTAACCCATAACTCTAACTCTAACCCATAACTCTAACCCATAACTCTAACCCATAACTCTAACCCATAACTCTAACTCTAACTCTAACCCATAACTCTAACCCATAACTCTAACTCTAACCCATAACTCTAACCCATAACTCTAACCCATAACTCTAACCCATAACTCTAACTCTTACTCTAACCCATAACTCTAACTCTAACTCTAACCCATAACTCTAACTCTAACCCATAACTCTAACCCATAA
>NC_074665.1:92697033-92754533 GCF_029448725.1 Salvelinus fontinalis | reverse complement strand
ATAAACCTGTTCATATAGTCAATACAAACCTGATATAAACCTGTTCATATAGTCAATACAAACCTGTTATAAACCTGTTCATATAGTCAATACAACCTGTTATAAACCTGCTATAAACCTGTTCATATAGTCAATACAACCTGTTATAAACCTGTTCATATAGTCAATACAACCTGTTACAAACATGTTATAAACCTGTTCATATAGTAAATACAACCTGTTATAAACCTGTTATAAACCTGTTTATATAGTCAATACAACCTGTTATAAACCTGTTATAAACCTGTTCATATAGTCAATACAAACATGTTATAAACCTGTTCATATAGTCAATACAACCTGTTATAAACTTGTTATAAACCTGTTCATATTGTCAATACAAACTGTTACAAACCTGTTCATATAGTCAATACAACCTGTTATAAACCTGTTATAAACCTGTTCATATAGTCAATACAACCTGTTATAAACCTGTTCATATAGTCAATACAACCTGTTATAAACCTGTTATAAACCTGTTCATATAGTCAATACAAACCTGTTATAAACCTGTTCATATAGTCAATACAACCTGTTATAAACCTGTTATAAACCTTTTCAAATAGTCAATACAAACCTGTCATAAACCTGTTATAACCTGTTCATATACTCAATACAAACCTGTTATAAACCTGTTATAAACCTGTTCATATAGTCAATACAACCTGTTTTAAATCTGTATATATAGTCAATACAAACCTGCTATAAACCTGTTCATATAGTCAATACAAACCTGTTATAAACCTGTTCATATAGTCAATACAATCTTGCTATTTACCTGTTATAAACCTGTTATAAACCTGTTATAAACCTGTTATAAACCTGTTATAAACCTGTTCATATAGTCAATACCAACCTGTTATAAACCTGTTATAAACCTGTTCATATAGTCAATACAACCTGTTATAAACTTGTTATAAACCTGTTCATTTAGTCAATACAACCTGTTATAAACCTGTTATTAACCTGTTCATATAGTCAATACAAACCTGTTATAAACCTGTTCATATAGTCAATACAAACCTGTTATAAACCTGTTCATATAGTCAATACAAACCTGTTATAAACCTGTTCATATAGTCAATACAACCTGTTGTAAACCTGTTATAAACCTGTTCATATAGTCAATACAAACCTGTTATAAACCTGTTCATATAGTCAATACAACCTGTTATAAACCTGTTCATATAGTCAATACAAACCTGTTAAAAATCTGTTCATATGGTCAATACAACCTGTTATAAACCTGTTATAAACCTGTTCATATAGTCAATACAAACCTGTTATAAACCTGTTCATATAGTCAATACAAACCTGTTATAAACCTGTTATAAACCTGTTCATATAGTCAATACAACCTGTTATAAACCTGTTATAAACCTGTTATAAACCTGTTATAAACCTGCTATAAACCTGTTCATATAGTCAATACAAACCTGATATAAACCTGTTCATATAGTCAATACAACCTGTTATAAATCTGTTATAAACCTGTTCATATAGTCAATACAACCTGTTATAAACCTGCTATCAACCTGTTTATATAGTCAATACAACCTGTTATAAACCTGTTCATATAGTCAATACAACCTGTTATAAACCTGTTCATATAGTCAATACAACCTGTTATAAACCTGTTATAAACCTGTTCATATAGTCAATACAAACCTGTTATAAACCTGTTCATATAGTCAATACAACCTGTTATAAACCTGTTATAAACCTGTTCATATAGTAAATACAACCTGTTATAAACCTGTTCATATAGTCAATACAAACCTGTTATAAACCTGTTATAAACCTGTTCATAGAGTCAACACAAACCTGTTATAAACCTGTTCATATGGTCAATACAAACCTGTTATAAACCTGTTCATATAGTCAATACAAACCTGTTATAAACCTGTTCATATAGTCATTACAAACCTGTTATAAACCTGTTCATATAGTCAATACAACCTGTTATAAACCTGTTATAAACCTGTTCATTTAGTCAATACAACCTGTTATAAACCTGTTCATATAGTCAATACAACCTGTTATAAACCTGTTATAAACCTGTTTATATAGTCAATACAACCTGTTATAAACCTGTTATAAACCTGTTCATATAGTCAATACAACCTGTTATAAACCTGTTCATATAGTCAATACAAACCTGTTATAAACCTGTTATAAACCTGTTCATATAGTAAATACAAACCTGTTATAAACCTGTTCATATAGTCAATACAACCTGTTATAAACCTGTTCATATAGTCAATACAACCTGTTATAAACCTGTTATAAACCTGTTTATATAGTCAATACAACCTGTTATAAACCTGTTCATATAGTCAATACAACCTGTTATAAACCTGTTCATATAGTCAATACAAACCTGTTATAACCTGTTCATATAGTCAATACAAACCTGTTATAAACCTGTTCATATAGTCAATACAACCTGTTATAAACCTGTTCATATAGTCAATACAACCTGTTATAAACCTGTTCATATAGTCAATACAAACCTGTTATAAACCTGTTATAAACCTGTTCATATAGGTAATACAACCTGTTATAAACCTGTTCATATAGTCAATACAACCTGTTATAAACCTGTTCATATAGTCAATACAACCTGTTATAAACCTGTTCATATAGTCAATACAAACCTGTTATAAACCTGTTATAAACCTGTTCATATAGTCAATACAACCTGTTATAAACCTGTTATAAACCTGTTCATATAGTCAATACAACCTGTTATTAACCTGTTATAAACCTGTTAATATAGTCAATACAACCTGTTATAAATCTGTTATAAACCTGTTCATATAGTCAATACAAACCTGTTATAAACCTGTTATAAACCTGTTCATATAGTCAATACAACCTGTTATAAACCTGTTCATATAGTCAATACAACCTGTTATAAACCTGTTCATATAGTCAATACAACCTGTTATAAACCTGTTCATATAGTCAATACAACCTGTTATAAACCTTTTCATATAGTCAATACAACCTGTTATAAACCTGTTCATATAGTCAATACAACCTGTTATAAACCTGTTTATATAGTCAATACAACCTGTTATAAACCTGTTCATATAGTCAATACAACCTGTTATAAACCTGTTCATATAGTCAATACAACCTGTTATAAACCTGTTCATATAGTCAATACAACCTGTTATAAACCTGTTTATATAGTCAATACAACCTGTTATAAACCTGTTATAAACCTGTTATAAACCTGTTCATATAGTCAATACAAACCTGTTATAAACCTGTTATAAACCTGTTCATATAGTCAATACAACCTGTTATAAACCTGTTATAAACCTGTTCATATAGTCAATACAACCTGTTATAAACCTGTTCATATAGTCAATACAACCTGTTATAAACCTGTTCATATAGTCAATACAACCTGTTATAAACCTGTTTATATAGTCACTACAACCTGTTATAAACCTGTTCATATAGTCAATACAAACCTGTTATAAACCTGTTCATATCGTCAATACAACCTGTTATAAACCTGTTCATATAGTCAATACAAACCTGTTATAAACCTGTTATAAACCTGTTCATATAGTCAATACAACCTGTTATAAACCTGTTATAAACCTGTTCATATAGTCAATACAACCTGTTATAAACCTGTTATAAACCTGTTCATATAGTCAATACAACCTGTTATAAACCTGTTATAAACCTGTTCATATAGTCAATACAACCTGTTATAAACCTGTTATAAACCTGTTATAAACCTGTTCATATAGTCAATACAACCTGTTATAAACCTGTTATAAACCTGTTCATATAGTCAATACAACCTGTTATAAACCTGTTATAAACCTGTTATAAACCTGTTCATATAGTCAATCCGTCATTTTTACATCATTTGAATATGTCAGGTGAGTATTTAATTTGAACCTTCTTTCAAAGAGAAAATGACAGTAAGGTCAGTTTGTTTCATACATCTGAACTTTACTGGAGAATAAGAAGCATGACAACATGAGATACATTTGATAAACATCATGTTCACATAATCAACACACACACACACACACACACACACACACACACACACACACACACACACACACACACACACACACACACACACACTGTCCATATGGTGTCCAGCGTGCCTATATCATCTGTGTCTGGGAGTTGCAGCGCGGCCACAGGAATCGGAGACAGAGGAAGAGGAAGGAGAAGAGGAGGAGAAGAGAGATGAAGAAGAGGATGGTGACGTAGCCGGCATGAGGAAGAGGAGGAGTGTCTGGAGCCTCGGCTGGAATCATATTGGTCAGATTCAGCATGTAGCCCAACGTCCAACCTGCATCACTACCTGAGATCTACACACACACACACACACACACACACACACACACACACACACACACACACACACACACACACACACACACACCACAGTCAGTGTTGAAGATATATTTCAGAGAGTCAAGAGAACATTTTTCAGGTCAGGATATAGAATCTAAATCATTGGTATTTTTATATTCTATTAGGATCCCCATTAGCTGTTGCAAAAGCAGCAGCTACTCTTCTTGGGGTCCACACAAAACATGAACTACAGGGACAGAACTACATCAATTTAAAAAAGGCACACATAGCCTACACATCCACACACAGCCTACACATACATACACAGCCTACACATCCACACACAGCCTACATATCAATACATACATCCACACACATCCATGCATCCACACACAGCCTACACATCCATACATCCACACATAGCCTACACACCCACACACAGCCTACACATCCACACACAGCCTACACATCCACACACAGCCTACACATCCACACACAGCCTACACATCCCCACACAGCCTACACATCAATACATACATCCACACACATTCTACACATCCACACACAGCCTACACATCCACACACAGCCTACACATCCACACACAGCCTACACATCCACACACAGCCTTCACATCCACACACAGCCTACACATCCACACACAGCCTACACATCCACACACAGCCTACACATCCACACACAGCCTACACATCCACACACAGCCTACACATCCACACACAGCCTACACATCCACACACAGCCTACACATCCACACACAGCCTACACATCCACACACAGCCTACACATCCACACACAGCCTACACACCCACACAAAGCCTACACATCCTACACATCCACACACAGCCACACACATTCTACACATCCACACATAGCCTACATATCAATACATACATCCACACACAGCCTACACATCCACACACAGCCTACACATCCCCGCACAGCCTACACATCCATACACAGCCTACACATCCCCACACAGCCTACACATCCACACACATCCATACATCCACACACAGCCTACACATCCACACACAGCCTACACATCCACACACAGCCTACACATCCACACACAGTCTACCCATCCACACACAGCCTACACATCCACACACAGCCTACACATCCACACACAGCCTACACATCCACACACAGCCTACACATCCACACACAGCCTACACATCCACACACAGCCTACACATCCATACATCCCCACACAACCTACACATCCACACACAGCCTGCACATCCACACACAGCCTACACATCCACACACAGCCTACACATCCACACACAGCCTACACATCCCCACACAGCCTACACATCAATACATACATCCCCACACAGCCTACACATCCACACACAGCCTACATATCCACACACAGCCTGCACATCCCCACACAGCCTACACATCAATACATACATCCACACACAGCCTACACATCCACACACAGCCTACACATCCACACACAGCCTACACATCCACACACAACCTACACATCCACACACAGCCTACACATCCACACACATCCATACATCCCCACACAGCCTACACATCCCCACATAGCCTACACATCCACACACAGCCTACATATCCACACACATCCTACACATCCCCACACAGCCTACACATCAATACATACATCCACACACAGCCTACACATCCCCACGCAGCCTACACATCCATACATCCCCACACAGCCTACACATCCACACACAGCCTACACATCCACACACAGCCTACACATCCCCACACAGCCTACACATCCATACATCCCCACACAGCCTACACATCCACACACAGCCTACACATCCACACACAGCCTACACATCCACACACGGCCTACACATCCCCACACAGCCTACACATCCACACACAGCCTACACATCCACACACAGCCTACACATCCCCACACAGCCTACACATCAATACATACATCCCCACACAGCCTACACATCCACACACAGCCTACATATCCACACACAGCCTACACATCCCCACACAGCCTACACATCAATACATACATCCACACACAGCCTACACATCCACACACAGCCTTAACATCCACACACAACCTACACATCCACACACAACCTACACATCCACACACATCCTACACATCCCCACACAGCCTACACATCCCCACACAGCCTACACATCCACACACAGCCTACATATCCACACACAGCCTACACATCCCCACACAGCCTACACATCAATACATACATCCACACACAGCCTACACATCCACACACAGCCTACACATCTCCACGCAGCCTACACATCCATACATCCCCACACAGTCTACACATCCACACACAGCCTACACATCCACACACAGCCTGCACATCCCTACATCCCCACACAGCCTACACATCCACACACAACCTACACATCCACACACAGCCTACACATCCACACACAGCCTACACATCCACACACAGCCTACACATCCATACATCCCCACACGGCCTGCACATCCCCACACAGCCTACACATCAATACATCCCCACACAGCCTACACATCCACACACAGCCTACACATCCACACACAGCCTACACATCCACACACAGCCTACACATCCACACACAACCTACACATCCTACACACAGCCTACACATCCACACACAGCCTACACATCCACACACAGCCCACACATCCACACACAGCCTACACATCCACACACAGCCTACACATCCACACACAGCCTACACATCCACACACAGCCCACACATCCACACACAGCCTACACATCCACACACAGCCTACACATCCACACACATCCACACACAGCCTACACATACATACACAGCCTACACATCCACACACAGCCTACACATCTACACACAGCCTACACATCTACACACAGCCTACACATCCACACACAACCTACACATCCTACACACAGCCTACACATCCACACACAGCCTACACATCCTACACATCCCCACACAGCCTACACATCAATACATACATCCCCACACAGCCTACACATCCACACACAGCCTACATATCCACACACAGCCTACACATCCCCACACAGCCTACACATCAATACATACATCCACACACAGCCTACACATCCACACACAGCCTTAACATCCACACACAACCTACACATCCACACACAGCCTACACATCCACACACATCCTACACATCCCCACACAGCCTACACATCCCCACACAGCCTACACATCCCCACACAGCCTACATATCCCCACACAGCCTACACATCCCCACGCAGCCTACACATCCATACATCCCCACACAGCCTACACATCCACACACAGCCTACACATCCACACACAGCCTGCACATCCCTACATCCCCACACAGCCTACACATCCACACACAGCCTACACATCCACACACAGCCTACACATCCACACACAGCCTACACATCCACACACAGCCTACACATCCATACATCCCCACACAGCCTACACATCCCCACACAGCCTACACATCAATACATACCCACACAGCCTACACATCCACACACAGCCTACACATCCACACACAGCCTACACATCCACACACAGCCTACACATCCCCACACAACCTACACATCCACACACAACCTACACATCCACACACATCCTACACATCCACACACAACCTACACATCCACACACAGCCTACACATCCACACACAGCCTACACATCCACACACAGCCTACACATCCATACATCCACACACATCCATACATCCATACACAGCCTACACATCCACACACATCCACACATCCACACACAGCCTACACATCCACACACAGCCTACACATCCACACACAGCCTACACATCCACACACAGCCTACACATCCATACATCCACACACATCCATACATCCATACACAGCCTACACATCCACACACAGCCTACACATCCACACACAGCCTACACATCCACACACATCCTACACATCCACACACCGCCTACACATCCACACACCGCCTACACATCCACACACAGCCTACACATCCATACACAGCCTACACATCCACACACAGCCTACACATCCACACACCGCCTACACATCCACACACAGCCTACACATCCATACACAGCCTACACATCCATACACAGCCTACACATCCACACACAGCCCACACATCCACACACAGCCCACACATCCTACACACAGCCTACACATCCACACACAGCCTACACATCCACACACAGCCCACACATCCACACACAGCCCACACATCCACACACAGCCTACACATCCACACACAGCCTACACATCCACACACAACCTACACATCCTACACACAGCCTACACATCCACACACAGCCTACACATCCACACACAGCCCACACATCCACACACAGCCTACACATCCACACACAGCCTACACATCCACACACAGCCTACACATCCACACACAGCCTACACATCCACACACAGCCCACACATCCACACACAGCCTACACATCCACACACAGCCTACACATCCACACACATCCACACACATCCACACACAGCCTACACATACATACACAGCCTACACATCCACACACAGCCTACACATCCATACACAGCCTACACATCCACACACATCCACACACAGCCTACACATCCACACACATCCACACACAGCCTACACATCCACACACATCCACACACAGCCTACACATACATACACAGCCTACACATCCACACACAGCCTACACATCTACACACAGCCTACACATCCACACACAACCTACACATCCTACACACAACCTACACATCCTACACACAGCCTACACATCCACACACAGCCTACACATCTACACACATCCTACACATCCACACACAGCCTACACATCCACACACAGCCTACACATCCTACACACAGCCTACACATCTACACATAGCCTACACATCTACACACATCCTACACATCCTACACACAGCCTACACATCTACACACAGCCTACACATCTACACACATCCTACACATCTACACACACCCTACACATCCACACAAAGCCCACACATCTACACACAGCCTACACATCTACACACATCCTACACATCCGCACACAGCCTACACATCCACACACAGCCTACACATCTACACACCGCCTACACATTTACACACATCCTACACATCTACACACATCCTACACATCTACACACATCCTACACATCCACACACAGCCTACACATCTACACACATCCTACACATCTACACACATCCTACACATCCACACACATCCACACACATCCTACACATCCACACACAGCCTACACATCTACACACATCCTACACATCTACACACATCCTACACATCCACACACAGCCTACACACATCCACACAAACTATCTGGGTCAAATAGGGGAGAGGTTTTGTACCACGAGGTGTTGCTTTATCAGTTTTTTGAAACCAGGTTTTCTGTTTATTTGAGCAATATGAGATGGGATGGAGGTCTATGCAATTATGGCTCTATATATTACTGTACTCTTTATGGAATTTGTTCTGGATTAGAGGACTGTGAAAAGACCTCTGGCGGGGTAAGTGTGTGTGTCAGAGCTGTGTGTAAGTTGACTATGCAAACAATTTGGGATTTTCAACACATTGTTTCTCATACAAAGGAGAAGTGATGCAGTCAGTCTCTCCTCAACTCTGAGCCAAGAGAGAGACTGGCTGCATAGTATTTATATCAGCCCTCTGATTACAATGAAGAGCAAGACGTGTCTTTGTTCTGGACCAGCTGCAGCTTCACTACGTGTTTCCTTGCAGCACTGGACCACACGACCGGACAATAATCAAAATGAGATAAAAATAGAGGCTGCAGGACTTGACCACACGACTGGACAATAATCAAGATAAGACAAAACTAGAGGCTGCAGGACTTGACCACACGACTGGACAATAATCAAAATAAGACAAAACTAGAGGCTGCAGGACTTGAACACACGACTGGACAATAATCAAAATAAGATAAAACTAGAGGCTGCAGGACTTGAACACACGACTGGACAATAATCAAAATAAGATAAAACTAGAGGCTGCAGGACTTGAACACACGACTGAACAATAATCAAGATAAGACAAAACTAGAGGCTGCAGGACTTGCTTTGTGGAGTGGTGTCACAAAATCTGAGCATCTCTTTTTTACGGACAGGGTTAGGGTTAGCTAACCCTGTTCATATAGTCAACCCTAACCCTAACCCTCTCCCCATCTTTACAACCATTGAATCTTTTGCCCATGATAGTTTACAATCTGAGGTAACGCCAAGTCATTTAGTCTCCTCAACTTGTTCAACAGCCGCACCATTCATTACCAGATTCAGGATATATGCTGAACACAAATAGAAACGCAACATTCAACAAAAGATTTTACTGAGTTACAGTTCATATAATTAATGAATTCATTAGTCCCTAATCTATGGATTTCACATGACTGGGAGTACAGTATCCCTGTACATTGTTAATATGGTACTGACCCTGTATATAGTCACCTTACCCCTATACATATCTACCTCCATCACTCCAGTATCCCTGTACATTGTTAATATGGTACTGACCCTGTATATAGTCCCCTTACCCCTATACATATCTACCTCCATCACTCCAGTATCCCTGTCCCCTCATCCCTATACATATCTACCTCCATCACTCCAGTATCCCTGTACATTGTTAATATGGTACTGACCCTGTATATAGTCACCTTACCCCTATAAATATCTACCTCCATCACTCCAGTATCCCTGCACATTGTTAATATCGTACTGACCCTGTATATAGTATGATTACCCCTATACATATCTACCTCCATCACTCCAGTATCCCTGTACATTGTTAATATGGTACTGACCCTGTATATAGTCACCTTCCCCCTATACATATCTACCTCCATCACTCCAGTATCCCCGTACATTGTTAATATGGTACTGACCCTGTATATAGTCACCTTACCCCTATACATATCTACCTCCATCACTCCAGTATCCCTGTACATTGTTAATATGGGACTGACCCTGTATATAGTCACCTTACCCCTATACATATCTACCTCCATCACTCCAGTATCCCTGTACATTGTTAATATGGTACTGACCCTGTATATAGTCACCTTCCCCTATACATATCTACCTCCATCACTCCAGTATCCCTGTACATTGTTAATATGGTACTGACCCTGTATATAGTATGATTACCCCTATACATATCTACCTCCATCACTCCAGTATCCCTGCACATTGTTAATATGGTACTGACCCTATATATAGTCACCTTACCCCTATACATATCTACCTCCATCACTCCAGTATCCCTGCACATTGTTAATATGGGACTGACCCTGTATATAGTCACCTTACCCCTATACATATCTACCTCCATCACTCCAGTATCCCTGTACATTGTTAATATGGTACTGACCCTGTATATAGTATGATTACCCCTATACATATCTACCTCCATCACTCCAGTATCCCTGCACATTGTTAATATGGTACTGACCCTGTATATAGAATGATTACCCCTATACATATCTACCTCCATCACTCCAGTATCCCTGTACATTGTTAATATGGTACTGACCCTGTATATAGTATGATTACCCCTATACATATCTACCTCCATCACTCCAGTATCCCTGTACATTGTTAATATGGGACTGACCCTGTATATAGTCACCTTACCCCTATACATATCTACCTCCATCACTCCAGTATCCCTGCACATTGTTAATATGGTACTGACCCTGTATATAGTCACCTTACCCCTATACATATCTACCTCCATCACTCCAGTATCCCTGTACATTGTTAATATGGTACTGACCCTGTATATAGTCACCTTCCCCCTATACATATCTACCTCCATCACTTAACTACTAACAACATACCAACTCTTAACAGTCATCAGCTGTCAATACAGATAACGTGTTCATACAGGCCTGTTTACATCGCCAGGTGTGTCTGACCTTCTTGATGAACGTGATGTCTGTCCATGTGTCTGAGGTGAAGTTGTATCCGTCAGTCAGTAGAGACAGGATGTAGCTCCCAGAGAAACAATACTCTGCCAGATACTTCTCCTTCACATCAGGGTGCTGCTGCTTGATCTGCACACACACATTACACATCGAGTGCTGTGAGGAGTGTGACTGGGAGAAAGTGCATTTGGGCTTATGTGTGTATTTCTATTAATTAAGGATCCCCATTAGTTCCTGTCAAGGCAGCAGCTACTCTTCCTGGGGTTTATTATGGATCCCCATTAGTTCCTGCCAAGGCAGCAGCTACTCTTCCTGGGGTTTATTAAGGATCCCCATTAGTTCCTGCCAAGGCAGCAGCTACTCTTCCTGGGGTTTATTACGGATCCCCATTAGTTCCTGCCAAGGCAGCAGCTACTCTTCCTGGGGTTTATTACGGATCCCCATTAGTTCCTGCCAAGGCAGCAGCTACTCTTCCTGGGGTTTATTATGGATCCCCCATTAGTTCCTATCAAGGCAGCAGCTACTCTTCCTGGGGTTTATTATGGATCCCCATTAGTTCCTGTCAAGGCAGCAGCTACTCTTCCTGGGGTTTATTATGGATCCCCATTAGTTCCTGCCAAGGCAGCAGCTACTCTTCCTGGGGTTTATTATGGATCCTCATTAGTTCCTGACAAGGCAGCAGCTACTCTTCCTGGGGTTTATTATGGATCCCCACTAGTTCCTGCCAAGGAAGCAGCTACTCTTCCTGGGGTTTATTATGGGTCCCCATTAGTTCCTATCAAGGCAGCAGCTACTCTTCCTGGCGTTTATTATGGATCCCTATTAGTTCCTGCCAAGGCAGCAGCTACTCTTCCTGGGGTTTATTATGGATCCCCATTAGTTCCTGCCAAGGCAGCAGCTACTCTTCCTGGGGTTTATTATGGATCATCATTAGTTCCTGCCAAGGCAGCAACTACTCTTCCTGGGGTTTATTATGGAACCCCATTAGTTCCTGTCAAGGCAGCAGCTACTCTTCCTGGGGTTTATAATTGATCCCCATTAGTTCCTGCCAAGGCAGCAGCTACTCCTCCTGGGTTTTATTATGGATCCCCATTAGTTCCTGCCAAGGCAGCAGCTACTCTTCCTGGGGTTTATTATGGATCCCCGTTAGTTCCTGCCAAAGCAGCAGCTACTCTTCCTGGGGTTTATTATGGATCCCCATTAGTTCCTGCCAAAGCAGCAGCTACTCTTCCTGGGGTTTATTAGGGATCCCCATTAGTTCCTGCCAAGACTGCAGCTACTCCTCCTGGGGTTTATTATGGATCCCCATTAGTTATTTGTTCCTGTCAAGGCAGCAGCTTCTCTTCCTGGGGTTTATTATGGATCCCCATTAGTTCCTGCCAAGAAAGCAGCTACTCTTCCTGGGGTTTATTATGGATCCCCATTAGTTCCTGCCAAGGCAGCAGCTACTCTTCCTGGGGTTTATTACGGATCCCCATTAGTTCCTGCCAAGGCAGCAGCTACTCTTCCTGGGGTTTATTATGGATCCCCATTAGTTCCTGTCAAGGCAGCAGCTACTCTTCCTGGGGTTTATTATGGATCCCCATTAGTTCCTGCCAAGGCAGCAGCTACTCTTCCTGGGGTTTATTAAGGATCCCCATTAGTTCCTGCCAAGGCAGCAGCTACTCTTCCTGGGGTATGTATGTGTCTGTAGAGTGCGTGTCTTATCATGTGTGTGTGTATATACCTGGCTCCAGGGTGTAGAACAGTAGCGTTCCAGCTTCTCTTCCTGCCATATGTATGTGTCTGTAGAGTGTCTTATCATGTGTGTGTGTATATACCTGGCTCCAGGGTGTAGAACAGTAGCGTTCCAGCTTCTCTTCCTGCCATATGTATGTGTCTGTAGAGTGTCTTATCATGTGTGTGTGTATATACCTGGCTCCAGGGTGTAGAACAGTAGCGTTCCAGCTTCTCTTCCTGCCATATGTATGTGTCTGTAGAGTGTCTTATCATGTGTGTATATACCTGGCTCCAGGGTGTAGAACAGTAGCGCGCCAGCTTCTCCCTGCTGCTTTCCAAAGAGCCTGATGTCATGTTCAGAAAGTTCATCACAAAGTAGAACGCTGAGAATGCCTAAGAGAGAGGAGAGAGAAGAAAGAAAACAGAGAGGAGAGAGACAAGAGAGAGAGCGAGAAGAGAGAAGAAGGAAGAGGAGAGAGACAAGAGAGACAAGAGAGACAAAGGGGGGGGAGAGGAGAGACAGAAAGAGAAAGAGAGAGAGAGAGGGAGAGAGAAGAGACAGACCGAGAGAGACAGAAAGAGAGGGAGAGAGTAGAGAGAGACAGCAAAATGAAAAAGACAGATGATTATGAGCATTTTCTCACATCTTGTCATTCTCATCACTTCTGCATTCAATCCCAAAAGGGGTTACCAGGGGTTTACAAGACCCTGTTGAAGGTGCCCTTTGAAGAACTCTTTTTTGTTCCAGGTAGAACCCTTTTGGGTTCCATGAAGGTTCTACCTGAAACCAAAAAGGGTTCTCTTTTAGGGACAGCCGAAGAACCCTTTTGGAACCCTTCTTTCTAAGAATGTAGGATTAGAGTCAAAGTGAAGCTCACCCCAAACGGCCCCTGTAGTGGTGGCTGGTAGACCCTGTTGAAAGAACAGCGACTGAAGCTGCAGCTACTGAAGTTGAAGATTCTTCTGACTACTTCCTGGCACAATGATGCGTTTCCTGCTCCTATGTGAGTGAAACTGTCCCCGGAGACGAGGGGTTTCCCAGGCATGACGCAGGGGCTGGAGTACACGCTAAAGTAGCTTCGATCAACACTGTAACCTGGGTGGAAACACGGGTCCAGCACTGAGCTGTCCCCAGACTGACAGACAGACACACACAGAGTTATGAGCCAGGGATCAAATGTAAAACATCAGGATTAGAGGTCAGGGGTCAAGATTACCTGAGTCTGCTGAGCTAGCGCCAGTTTGAGCGCCTGGTCTTTCCCGTAGCACAGGAAGCTGTGTGTGTAGAGGAAGTAGTCATTTCCATACAGACGGAAGGTCACAGCGTTCTCCGCCGATTCCTCCGCCACATCCTGATTGGCTACAAAGCTGATCTGAGTGGAGGCTCCGCCCAGGTCAAGAGCTCCTGTGGTCCCTGAGCCCTGCAGCACAAACACACACACACACACACGTTTCAGTATATCACTCAGCAGTAGCGGTGCGTGGGTAAAACCACAGGGGAAGCCAGAAAAAAAAAGCCATATTCCAACCTATGTGCTGTGGTAATAATCTATAACCTGTTATTTCATATGCCTTGTGACCGTGTTATATGGGCCTAAAGGCCGAGACAATAAGACTCACCCTACTGGTAGAGAAACACCATCCTCCTCTCATGTTGACTCACCCTACTGGTAGAGAAACACCATCCTCCTCTCTGTCATGTTGACTCACCCTACTGGTAGAGAAACACCATCCTCCTCTCATGTTGACTCACCCTACTGGTAGAGAAACACCATCCTCCTCTCATGTTGACTCACCCTACTGGTAGAGAAACACAATCCTCCTCTCTGTCATGTTGACTCACCCTACTGGTAGAGAAACACCATCCTCCTCTCATGTTGACTCACCCTACTGGTAGAGAAACACCATCCTCCTCTCTGTCATGTTGACTCACCCTACTGGTAGAGAAACACCATCCTCCTCTCATGTTGACTCACCCTACTGGTAGAGAAACACCATCCTCCTCTCATGTTGACTCACCCTACTGGTAGAGAAACACCATCCTCCTCTCTGTCATGTTGACTCACCCTACTGGTAGAGAAACACCATCCTCCTCTCATGTTGACTCACCCTACTGGTAGAGAAACACCATCCTCCTCTCTGTCATGTTGACTCACCCTACTGGTAGAGAAACACCATCCTCCTCTCATGTTGACTCACCCTACTGGTAGAGAAACACCATCCTCCTCTCATGTTGACTCACCCTACTGGTAGAGAAACACCATCCTCCTCTCTGTCATGTTGACTCACCCTACTGGTAGAGAAACACCATCCTCCTCTCATGTTGACTCACCCTACTGGTAGAGAAACACCATCCTCCTCTCATGTTGACTCACCCTACTGGTAGAGAAACACCATCCTCCTCTCTGTCATGTTGACTCACCCTACTGGTAGAGAAACACCATCCTCCTCTCATGTTGACTCACCCTACTGGTAGAGAAACACCATCCTCCTCTCTGTCATGTTGACTCACCCTACTGGTAGAGAAACACCATCCTCCTCTCTGTCATGTTGACTCACCCTACTGGTAGAGAAACACCATCCTCCTCTCTGTCATGTTGACTCACCCTACTGGTAGAGAAACACCATCCTCCTCTCTGTCATGTTGACTCACCCTACTGGTAGAGAAACACCATCCTCCTCTCTGTTGACTCACCCTACTGGTAGAGAAACACCATCCTCCTCTCTGTCATGTTGACTCACCCTACTGGTAGAGAAACACCACCCTCCTCTCATGTTGACTCACCCTACTGGTAGAGAAACACCATCCTCCTCTCATGTTGACTCACCCTACTGGTAGAGAAACACCATCCTCCTCTCTGTCATGTTGACTCACCCTACTGGTAGAGAAACACCATCCTCCTCTCATGTTGACTCACCCTACTGGTAGAGAAACACCATCCTCCTTTCATGTTGACTCACCCTACTGGTAGAGAAACACCATCCTCCTCTCATGTTGACTCACCCTACTGGTAGAGAAACACCATCCTCCTCTCTGTCATGTTGACTCACCCTACTGGTAGAGAAACACCATCCTCCTCTCTGTCATGTTGACTCACCCTACTGGTAGAGAAACACCATCCTCCTCTCATGTTGACTCACCCTACTGGTAGAGAAACACCATCCTCCTCTCTGTCATGTTGACTCACCCTACTGGTAGAGAAACACCATCCTCCTCTCTGTCATGTTGACTCACCCTACTGGTAGAGAAACACCATCCTCCTCTCTGTCATGTTGACTCACCCTACTGGTAGAGAAACACCATCCTCCTCTCATGTTGACTCACCCTACTGGTAGAGAAACACCATCCTCCTCTCATGTTGACTCACCCTACTGGTAGAGAAACACCATCCTCCTCTCTGTCATGTTGACTCACCCTACTGGTAGAGAAACACCATCCTCCTCTCATGTTGACTCACCCTACTGATAGAGAAACACCATCCTCCTCTCATGTTGACTCACCCTACTGGTAGAGAAACACCATCCTCCTCTCTGTCATGTTGACTCACCCTACTGGTAGAGAAACACCATCCTCCTCTCTGTCATGTTGACTCACCCTACTGGTAGAGAAACACCATCCTCCTCTCATGTTGACTCACCCTACTGGTAGAGAAACACCATCCTCCTCTCATGTTGACTCACCCTACTGGTAGAGAAACACCATCCTCCTCTCATGTTGACTCACCCTACTGGTAGAGAAACACCATCCTCCTCTCATGTTGACTCACCCTACTGGTAGAGAAACACCATCCTCCTCTCATGTTGACTCACCCTACTGGTAGAGAAACACCATCCTCCTCTCATGTTGACTCACCCTACTGGTAGAGAAACACCATCCTCCTCTCATGTTGACTCACCCTACTGGTAGAGAAACACCATCCTCCTCTCTGTCATGTTGACTCACCCTACTGGTAGAGAAACACCATCCTCCTCTCTGTCATGTTGACTCACCCTACTGGTAGAGAAACACCATCCTCCTCGTCATGTTGACTCACCCTACTGGTAGAGAAACACCATCCTCCTCTCTGTCATGTTGACTCACCCTACTGGTAGAGAAACACCATCCTCCTCTCATGTTGACTCACCCTACTGGTAGAGAAACACCATCCTCCTCGTCATGTTGACTCACCCTACTGGTAGAGAAACACCATCCTCCTCTCTGTCATGTTGACTCACCCTACTGGTAGAGAAACACCATCCTCCTCTCTGTCATGTTGACTCACCCTACTGGTAGAGAAACACCATCCTCCTCTCTGTCATGTTGACTCACCCTACTGGTAGAGAAACACCATCCTCCTCTCTGTCATGTTGACTCACCCTACTGGTAGAGAAACACCATCCTCCTCTCATGTTGACTCACCCTACTGGTAGAGAAACACCATCCTCCCTCTCATGTTGACTCACCCTACTGGTAGAGAAACACCATCCTCCTCTCTGTCATGTTGACTCACCCTACTGGTAGAGAAACACCATCCTCCTCTCATGTTGACTCACCCTACTGGTAGAGAAACACCATCCTCCCTCTCATGTTGACTCACCCTACTGGTAGAGAAACACCATCCTCCTCTCATGTTGACTCACCCTACTGGTAGAGAAACACCATCCTCCTCTCTGTCATGTTGACTCACCCTACTGGTAGAGAAACACCATCCTCCTCTCTGTCATGTTGACTCACCCTACTGGTAGAGAAACACCATCCTCCTCTCTGTCATGTTGACTCACCCTACTGGTAGAGAAACACCATCCTCCTCTCTGTCATGTTGACTCACCCTACTGGTAGAGAAACACCATCCTCCTCTCATGTTGACTCACCCTACTGGTAGAGAAACACCATCCTCCTCTCTGTCATGTTGACTCACCCTACTGGTAGAGAAACACCATCCTCCTCTCATGTTGACTCACCCTACTGGTAGAGAAACACCATCCTCCTCTCTGTCATGTTGACTCACCCTACTGGTAGAGAAACACCATCCTCCTCTCTGTCATGTTGACTCACCCTACTGGTAGAGAAACACCATCCTCCTCTCTGTCATGTTGACTCACCCTACTGGTAGAGAAACACCATCCTCCTCTCTGTCATGTTGACTCACCCTACTGGTAGAGAAACACCATCCTCCTCTCATGTTGACTCACCCTACTGGTAGAGAAACACCATCCTCCTCTCTGTCATGTTGACTCACCCTACTGGTAGAGAAACACCATCCTCCTCTCTGTCATGTTGACTCACCCTACTGGTAGAGAAACACCATCCTCCTCTCATGTTGACTCACCCTACTGGTAGAGAAACACCATCCTCCTCTCTGTCATGTTGACTCACCCTACTGGTAGAGAAACACCATCCTCCTCTCATGTTGACTCACCCTACTGGTAGAGAAACACCATCCTCCTCTCTGTCATGTTGACTCACCCTACTGGTAGAGAAACACCATCCTCCTCTCTGTCATGTTGACTCACCCTACTGGTAGAGAAACACCATCCTCCTCTCTGTCATGTTGACTCACCCTACTGGTAGAGAAACACCATCCTCCTCTCATGTTGACTCACCCTACTGGTAGAGAAACACCATCCTCCTCTCTGTCATGTTGACTCACCCTACTGGTAGAGAAACACCATCCTCCTCTCATGTTGACTCACCCTACTGGTAGAGAAACACCATCCTCCTCTCTGTCATGTTGACTCACCCTACTGGTAGAGAAACACCATCCTCCTCTCATGTTGACTCACCCTACTGGTAGAGAAACACCATCCTCCTCTCATGTTGACTCACCCTACTGGTAGAGAAACACCATCCTCCTCTCTGTCATGTTGACTCACCCTACTGGTAGAGAAACACCATCCTCCTCTCATGTTGACTCACCCTACTGGTAGAGAAACACCATCCTCCTCTCTGTCATGTTGACTCACCCTACTGGTAGAGAAACACCATCCTCCTCTCATGTTGACTCACCCTACTGGTAGAGAAACACCATCCTCCTCTCATGTTGACTCACCCTACTGGTAGAGAAACACCATCCTCCTCTCTGTCATGTTGACTCACCCTACTGGTAGAGAAACACCATCCTCCTCTCATGTTGACTCACCCTACTGGTAGAGAAACACCATCCTCCTCTCTGTCATGTTGACTCACCCTACTGGTAGAGAAACACCATCCTCCTCTCATGTTGACTCACCCTACTGGTAGAGAAACACCATCCTCCTCGTCATGTTGACTCACCCTACTGGTAGAGAAACACCATCCTCCTCTCTGTCATGTTGACTCACCCTACTGGTAGAGAAACACCATCCTCCTCTCTGTCATGTTGACTCACCCTACTGGTAGAGAAACACCATCCTCCTCTCTGTCATGTTGACTCACCCTACTGGTAGAGAAACACCATCCTCCTCTCTGTCATGTTGACTCACCCTACTGGTAGAGAAACACCATCCTCCTCTCTGTCATGTTGACTCACCCTACTGGTAGAGAAACACCATCCTCCTCTCTGTCATGTTGACTCACCCTACTGGTAGAGAAACACCATCCTCCTCTCATGTTGACTCACCCTACTGGTAGAGAAACACCATCCTCCTCTCTGTCATGTTGACTCACCCTACTGGTAGAGAAACACCATCCTCCTCTCATGTTGACTCACCCTACTGGTAGAGAAACACCATCCTCCTCTCATGTTGACTCACCCTACTGGTAGAGAAACACCATCCTCCTCTCTGTCATGTTGACTCACCCTACTGGTAGAGAAACACCATCCTCCTCTCTGTCATGTTGACTCACCCTACTGGTAGAGAAACACCATCCTCCTCTCTGTCATGTTGACTCACCCTACTGGTAGAGAAACACCATCCTCCTCTCTGTCATGTTGACTCACCCTACTGGTAGAGAAACACCATCCTCCTCTCTGTCATGTTGACTCACCCTACTGGTAGAGAAACACCATCCTCCTCTCTGTCATGTTGACTCACCCTACTGGTAGAGAAACACCATCCTCCTCTCTGTCATGTTGACTCACCCTACTGGTAGAGAAACACCATCCTCCTCTCATGTTGACTCACCCTACTGGTAGAGAAACACCATCCTCCTCTCATGTTGACTCACCCTACTGGTAGAGAAACACCATCCTCCTCTCATGTTGACTCACCCTACTGGTAGAGAAACACCATCCTCCTCTCTGTCATGTTGACTCACCCTACTGGTAGAGAAACACCATCCTCCTCTCTGTCATGTTGACTCACCCTACTGGTAGAGAAACACCATCCTCCTCTCTGTCATGTTGACTCACCCTACTGGTAGAGAAACACCATCCTCCTCGTCATGTTGACTCACCCTACTGGTAGAGAAACACCATCCTCCTCTCTGTCATGTTGACTCACCCTACTGGTAGAGAAACACCATCCTCCTCTCATGTTGACTCACCCTACTGGTAGAGAAACACCATCCTCCTCTCTGTCATGTTGACTCACCCTACTGGTAGAGAAACACCATCCTCCTCTCATGTTGACTCACCCTACTGGTAGAGAAACACCATCCTCCTCTCTGTCATGTTGACTCACCCTACTGGTAGAGAAACACCATCCTCCTCTCATGTTGACTCACCCTACTGGTAGAGAAACACCATCCTCCTCTCTGTCATGTTGACTCACCCTACTGGTAGAGAAACACCATCCTCCTCTCTGTCATGTTGACTCACCCTACTGGTAGAGAAACACCATCCTCCTCGTCATGTTGACTCACCCTACTGGTAGAGAAACACCATCCTCCTCTCATGTTGACTCACCCTACTGGTAGAGAAACACCATCCTCCTCTCATGTTGACTCACCCTACTGGTAGAGAAACACCATCCTCTCTGTCATGTTGACTCACCCTACTGGTAGAGAAACACCATCCTCCTCTCATGTTGACTCACCCTACTGGTAGAGAAACACCATCCTCCTCTCTGTCATGTTGACTCACCCTACTGGTAGAGAAACACCATCCTCCTCTCTGTCATGTTGACTCACCCTACTGGTAGAGAAACACCATCCTCCTCTCTGTCATGTTGACTCACCCTACTGGTAGAGAAACACCATCCTCCTCTCATGTTGACTCACCCTACTGGTAGAGAAACACCATCCTCCTCTCTGTCATGTTGACTCACCCTACTGGTAGAGAAACACCATCCTCCTCTCTGTCATGTTGACTCACCCTACTGGTAGAGAAACACCATCCTCCTCTCTGTCATGTTGACTCACCCTACTGGTAGAGAAACACCATCCTCCTCTCATGTTGACTCACCCTACTGGTAGAGAAACACCATCCTCCTCTCATGTTGACTCACCCTACTGGTAGAGAAACACCATCCTCCTCTCATGTTGACTCACCCTACTGGTAGAGAAACACCATCCTCCTCTCTCTCATGTTGACTCACCCTACTGGTAGAGAAACACCATCCTCCTCTCATGTTGACTCACCCTACTGGTAGAGAAACACCATCCTCCTCTCATGTTGACTCACCCTACTGGTAGAGAAACACCATCCTCCTCTCTGTCATGTTGACTCACCCTACTGGTAGAGAAACACCATCCTCCTCTCATGTTGACTCACCCTACTGGTAGAGAAACACCATCCTCCTCTCATGTTGACTCACCCTACTGATAGAGAAACACCATCCTCCTCTCTGTCATGTTGACTCACCCTACTGGTAGAGAAACACCATCCTCCTCTCATGTTGACTCACCCTACTGGTAGAGAAACACCATCCTCCTCTCTGTCATGTTGACTCACCCTACTGGTAGAGAAACACCATCCTCCTCTCATGTTGACTCACCCTACTGGTAGAGAAACACCATCCTCCTCTCATGTTGACTCACCCTACTGGTAGAGAAACACCATCCTCCTCTCATGTTGACTCACCCTACTGGTAGAGAAACACCATCCTCCTCTCATGTTGACTCACCCTACTGGTAGAGAAACACCATCCTCCTCTCTGTCATGTTGACTCACCCTACTGATAGAGAAACACCATCCTCCTCTCTGTCATGTTGACTCACCCTACTGGTAGAGAAACACCATCCTCCTCTCTGTCATGTTGACTCACCCTACTGGTAGAGAAACACCATCCTCCTCTCATGTTGACTCACCCTACTGGTAGAGAAACACCATCCTCCTCTCTGTCATGTTGACTCACCCTACTGGTAGAGAAACACCATCCTCCTCTCATGTTGACTCACCCTACTGGTAGAGAAACACCATCCTCCTCTCTGTCATGTTGACTCACCCTACTGGTAGAGAAACACCATCCTCCTCTCTGTCATGTTGACTCACCCTACTGGTAGAGAAACACCATCCTCCTCTCATGTTGACTCACCCTACTGGTAGAGAAACACCATCCTCCTCTCATGTTGACTCACCCTACTGGTAGAGAAACACCATCCTCCTCTCTGTCATGTTGACTCACCCTACTGGTAGAGAAACACCATCCTCCTCTCTGTCATGTTGACTCACCCTACTGGTAGAGAAACACCATCCTCCTCTCATGTTGACTCACCCTACTGGTAGAGAAACACCATCCTCCTCTCATGTTGACTCACCCTACTGGTAGAGAAACACCATCCTCCTCTCTGTCATGTTGACTCACCCTACTGGTAGAGAAACACCATCCTCCTCTCTGTCATGTTGACTCACCCTACTGGTAGAGAAACACCATCCTCCTCTCATGTTGACTCACCCTACTGGTAGAGAAACACCATCCTCCTCTCATGTTGACTCACCCTACTGGTAGAGAAACACCATCCTCCTCTCTGTCATGTTGACTCACCCTACTGGTAGAGAAACACCATCCTCCTCTCTGTCATGTTGACTCACCCTACTGGTAGAGAAACACCATCCTCCTCTCATGTTGACTCACCCTACTGGTAGAGAAACACCATCCTCCTCTCTGTCATGTTGACTCACCCTACTGGTAGAGAAACACCATCCTCCTCTCATGTTGACTCACCCTACTGGTAGAGAAACACCATCCTCCTCTCTGTCATGTTGACTCACCCTACTGGTAGAGAAACACCATCCTCCTCTCTGTCATGTTGACTCACCCTACTGGTAGAGAAACACCATCCTCCTCTCATGTTGACTCACCCTACTGGTAGAGAAACACCATCCTCCTCTCTGTCATGTTGACTCACCCTACTGGTAGAGAAACACCATCCTCCTCTCTGTCATGTTGACTCACCCTACTGGTAGAGAAACACCATCCTCCTCTCATGTTGACTCACCCTACTGGTAGAGAAACACCATCCTCCTCTCTGTCATGTTGACTCACCCTACTGGTAGAGAAACACCATCCTCCTCTCTGTCATGTTGACTCACCCTACTGGTAGAGAAACACCATCCTCCTCTCTGTCATGTTGACTCACCCTACTGGTAGAGAAACACCATCCTCCTCTCATGTTGACTCACCCTACTGGTAGAGAAACACCATCCTCCTCTCATGTTGACTCACCCTACTGGTAGAGAAACACCATCCTCCTCTCTGTCATGTTGACTCACCCTACTGATAGAGAAACACCATCCTCCTCTCATGTTGACTCACCCTACTGGTAGAGAAACACCATCCTCCTCTCTGTCATGTTGACTCACCCTACTGGTAGAGAAACACCATCCTCCTCTCATGTTGACTCACCCTACTGGTAGAGAAACACCATCCTCCTCTCATGTTGACTCACCCTACTGGTAGAGAAACACCATCCTCCTCTCTGTCATGTTGACTCACCCTACTGGTAGAGAAACACCATCCTCCTCTCATGTTGACTCACCCTACTGGTAGAGAAACACCATCCTCCTCTCTGTCATGTTGACTCACCCTACTGGTAGAGAAACACCATCCTCCTCTCTGTCATGTTGACTCACCCTACTGGTAGAGAAACACCATCCTCCTCTCATGTTGACTCACCCTACTGGTAGAGAAACACCATCCTCCTCTCATGTTGACTCACCCTACTGGTAGAGAAACACCATCCTCCTCTCATGTTGACTCACCCTACTGGTAGAGAAACACCATCCTCCTCTCTGTCATGTTGACTCACCCTACTGATAGAGAAACACCATCCTCCTCTCTGTCATGTTGACTCACCCTACTGGTAGAGAAACACCATCCTCCTCTCATGTTGACTCACCCTACTTGTAGAGAAACACCATCCTCCTCTCATGTTGACTCACCCTACTGGTAGAGAAACACCATCCTCCTCTCTGTCATGTTGACTCACCCTACTGGTAGAGAAACACCATCCTCCTCTCTGTCATGTTGACTCACCCTACTGGTAGAGAAACACCATCCTCCTCTCTCTCATGTTGACTCACCCTACTGGTAGAGAAACACCATCCTCCTCTCATGTTGACTCACCCTACTGGTAGAGAAACACCATCCTCCTCTCATGTTGACTCACCCTACTGGTAGAGAAACACCATCCTCCTCTCATGTTGACTCACCCTACTGATAGAGAAACACCATCCTCCTCTCTGTCATGTTGACTCACCCTACTGGTAGAGAAACACCATCCTCCTCTCATGTTGACTCACCCTACTGGTAGAGAAACACCATCCTCCTCTCATGTTGACTCACCCTACTGGTAGAGAAACACCATCCTCCTCTCATGTTGACTCACCCTACTGGTAGAGAAACACCATCCTCCTCTCTGTCATGTTGACTCACCCTACTGGTAGAGAAACACCATCCTCCTCTCATGTTGACTCACCCTACTGGTAGAGAAACACCATCCTCCTCTCTGTCATGTTGACTCACCCTACTGGTAGAGAAACACCATCCTCCTCTCTGTCATGTTGACTCACCCTACTGGTAGAGAAACACCATCCTCCTCTCTGTCATGTTGACTCACCCTACTGGTAGAGAAACACCATCCTCCTCTCATGTTGACTCACCCTACTGGTAGAGAAACACCATCCTCCTCTCTGTCATGTTGACTCACCCTACTGGTAGAGAAACACCATCCTCCTCTCTGTCATGTTGACTCACCCTACTGGTAGAGACACACCATCCTCCTCTCATGTTGACTCACCCTACTGGTAGAGAAACACCATCCTCCTCTCTGTCATGTTGACTCACCCTACTGGTAGAGAAACACCATCCTCCTCTCATGTTGACTCACCCTACTGGTAGAGAAACACCATCCTCCTCTCATGTTGACTCACCCTACTGGTAGAGAAACACCATCCTCCTCTCATGTTGACTCACCCTACTGGTAGAGAAACACCATCCTCCTCTCATGTTGACTCACCCTACTGGTAGAGAAACACCATCCTCCTCTCTGTCATGTTGACTCACCCTACTGGTAGAGAAACACCATCCTCCTCTCATGTTGACTCACCCTACTGGTAGAGAAACACCATCCTCCTCTCTGTCATGTTGACTCACCCTACTGGTAGAGAAACACCATCCTCCTCTCTGTCATGTTGACTCACCCTACTGGTAGAGAAACACCATCCTCCTCTCATGTTGACTCACCCTACTGGTAGAGAAACACCATCCTCCTCTCATGTTGACTCACCCTACTGGTAGAGAAACACCATCCTCCTCTCTGTCATGTTGACTCACCCTACTGGTAGAGAAACACCATCCTCCTCTCTGTCATGTTGACTCACCCTACTGGTAGAGAAACACCATCCTCCTCTCATGTTGACTCACCCTACTGGTAGAGAAACACCATCCTCCTCTCATGTTGACTCACCCTACTGGTAGAGAAACACCATCCTCCTCTCTGTCATGTTGACTCACCCTACTGGTAGAGAAACACCATCCTCCTCTCATGTTGACTCACCCTACTGGTAGAGAAACACCATCCTCCTCTCTGTCATGTTGACTCACCCTACTGGTAGAGAAACACCATCCTCCTCTCTGTCATGTTGACTCACCCTACTGGTAGAGAAACACCATCCTCCTCTCTGTCATGTTGACTCACCCTACTGGTAGAGAAACACCATCCTCCTCTCTCTCATGTTGACCTACCCTACTGGTAGAGAAACACCATCCTCCTCTCATGTTGACTCACCCTACTGGTAGAGAAACACCATCCTCCTCTCATGTTGACTCACCCTACTGGTAGAGAAACACCATCCTCCTCTCATGTTGACTCACCCTACTGGTAGAGAAACACCATCCTCCTCTCATGTTGACTCACCCTACTGGTAGAGAAACACCATCCTCCTCTCATGTTGACTCACCCTACTGGTAGAGAAACACCATCCTCCTCTCATGTTGACTCACCCTACTGGTAGAGAAACACCATCCTCCTCTCTGTCATGTTGACTCACCCTACTGGTAGAGAAACACCATCCTCCTCTCTGTCATGTTGACGAAACAGTCTATCACTCTGTCATACAGTACATGGTTTTATGTGTTGTTGTTCTAGGCTACCTGGCTAAAATGCTAGTTCGCCTAACTTCCTTTCATGGCCAGCGTTAGCTAGTTAACATTAGCCTTCTACATCTAGCTACATATTGAACATCCTCTCAGGCCAGGGGCACAACAATGTATGAATTAATGGTTGGATCAGATTCGCAGTTATAATCATTGGCCAGTACAGAGAACTAAGTAAAACCACAAGTCCAAATCCCTATCTCCATCCATGGCTAATTTAGGAAAGGGACCATTTTAGCTAGCTAGCTAGCTAGCCACTGGAGGACAACAACACAACGAGATGCAACAATTCAAGTTGTTTCTGTCAATGACTTCTGCTCTCAATGCGATCTGATAGTGGTGACGTCAAATCCAAGCCGTCTTCCCTTTCATTCAACGCTACGGGCGGTAACAATGTCATACTCTTTATGACCAGAGAGCATCAGATAGCTGGCCTTTCAGCGACAGAGGGGCAGTTTCATTCGCTCTAATGCTTTTCTCGGGTAAGATACAGTGCATTTTGTTAAGTATTCAGACCCCTTTTTCCACAAGCAACATTCTGAGATGAACTTTGTTCTTAGCCAGCCCCTAACACAGTTAACACAGATGAAATATGGAAAACCAGTCATTTTAATAAGTTGCAGTTTAGTTTTGTTTGTAGGAACAATTCTTACATATTCCTTTTAAGATTGTGACCAAGAAAATTCCAATGTGAACAGTTCCTATTTGGGTAAACCAAAATGTTTTATATGTAGGTATCAGTGTTTAGTCTCCCCCATACCCCAACTTCTTATCTTGCCACATGTTTAAGGAGTTTTGTTTACACACCTCCTTGACAGTATTTTATTATTTACATGGGCTGTTTTAATATTCGTCATGAAGATGAAAAAAGCCATTTCATTTAAAACTAGCAGCATTTATTTTGTTTTTTTCATTTCGGATAAGGGGATCATGTGGAGTACTGCTACATCTCCCATGCCTGGAATGAGGTACGTTTCCCAGCCATATGATAAGGGGATCATTTGGAGTACTGTTACATTTTCCATGCCTGGAATGAGGTACGTTTCCCAGCCATATGATAAGGGGATCATGTGGAGTACTGCTACATCTCCCATGCCTGGAATGAGGTACGTTTCCCAGCCATATGATAAGGGGATCATTCGGAGTACTGCTACATCTTCCATGCCTGGAATGAGGTACGTTTCCCAGCCATATGATAAGGGGATCATTCGGAGTACTGCTACATCTCCCATGCCTGGAATGAGGTACGTTTTCCAGCCATATGATAAGGGGATCATTTGGAGTACTGCTACATCTCCCATGCCTGGAATGAGGTACGTTTTCCAGCCACATCCCGCATTCGTCACCGGGGTGCAAACATTATGGATGAGCAGTGTTTCAACACCAAGGTTCTCACCTGTTTCAGTCGGTCACTCAGGTAGTTAACAGTGACCCAGCCGAAGGCTCCCTCCTCCTGGCCTGTGATGATGCGAGCGCCCTGATAGGAGAACGGAGAGGACTGCAACACCTCCTCTACCGACCAAAGCACCTGATCAGACACACTCTGGTTCTCCATCCTAAACACACACACACACACACCCCTTTTGGTTAGTCCAGTGTTTTCATAATAACTTCCTGGTTAGTCCTATGTTTTCATTTTTACTTCCTGGTTAGTGTACAATGTTTTCATAATAATGTCCTAGTTAGTGTCTAGTATTTTGATATCAACTTTCTACTTAGTGTCCAATGTTTTAATATTAATATCCAAGTTAGTGTCCAGTGTTTTTAATTAACTTCCTGGTTAGTGTCCAGTAACTTCCTTGTTGTCATCCAGTGTTTTCATGTTAACTTCCTGGTTAGTGTCCAGTGTTTTTAATTAACTTCCTGGTTAGTGTCTAGTGTTTTTGTAAAAACGTCAAAGTGTTGTCAAATTAACTTTCTCATTAGTGTCCAGCGTTTTCAGAAATTCCTGGTTAATGTCTAATGCTGCCAATGACTGGAATGAACTGCAAAAATCACTGAAGCTGGAGACTCATATCTCCCTCTCTAGCTTTAAGCATCAGCTGTCAGAGCAGCTCACAGATCATTGCACCTGTACATAGCCCATCTGTAATTAGCCCATCCAACTACCTCATCCCCATACTGTATTTATTTATTTATCTTGCTCCTTTGCACCCCAGTATCTCTACTTGCACATTCATCTTCTGCACATCTACCATTCCAGTGTTCAATTGCTATATTGTAATTATTTCGCCACCATGGCCTATTTATTGCCTTACCTCCCTTATCTCACCTCATTTGAACACACTGTAAATACACTTTTTCTACTGTATTATTGACTGTATGTTTGTTTATACCATGTATAACTGTGTTGTTGTTTGTGTCGAACTGCTTTGCTTTATCTTCGCCAGGTCGCAATTGTAATTGAGAACTAGTTCTCATCTGGTCTATCTGGTTAAATAAAGGTGAAATAAAAAAATAAGAATTGGTTGAGCCTTCTTGGGCATGTGGACCCCAGGATGAGCATCTGCTGCTTTTGCAACAGCTAATGTGGATCCTAATGAAATACCCAATAACACTGCAGAGACGTCTGGTTAGCTTGCTGTTACCTAATAACACTGATAGGCTGCAGAGCCGTCTGGTTAGCTTGCTGCAGAGCCGTCTGGTTAGCTTGCTGTTACCTAATAACACTGATAGGCTGCAGAGCCGTCTGTTTAGCTTGCTGTTACCTAATAACACTGATAGGCTGCAGAGCCGTCTGGTTAGCTTGCTGCAGAGCCGTCTGGTTAGCTTGCTGCAGAGCCGTCTGGTTAGCTTGCTGCAGAGCCGTCTGGTTAGCTTGCTGCAGAGCCGTCTGGTTAGCTTGCTGTTACCTAATAACACTGATAGGCTGCAGAGCCGTCTGGTTAGCTGGCTGCTACCTAATAACTCTGATAGGCTGCAGAGCCGTCTGTTTAGCTTGCTGTTACCTAATAACACTGATAGGCTGCAGAGCCGTCTGGTTAGCTTGCTGCAGAGCCGTCTGGTTAGCTTGCTGTTACCTAATAACACTGATAGGCTGCAGAGCCGTCTGTTTAGCTTGCTGTTACCTAATAACACTGATAGGCTGCAGAGCCGTCTGGTTAGCTTGCTGCAGAGCCGTCTGGTTAGCTTGCTGCAGAGCCGTCTGGTTAGCTTGCTGCAGAGCCGTCTGTTTAGCTTGCTGCTACCTAATAACACTGATAGGCTGCAGAGCCGTCTGGTTAGCTTGCTGCTACCTAATAACACTGCTATAGGCTGCAGAGCCGTCTGGTTAGCTTGCTGCTACCTAATAACACTGATAGGCTGCAGAGCCGTCTGGTTAGCTTGCTGTTACCTAATAACACTGATAGGCTGCAGAGCCGTCTGGTTAGCTGGCTGCAGAGCCGTCTGGTTAGCTTGCTGCTACATAATAACACTGATAGGCTGCAGAGCCGTCTGGTTAGCTTGCTGCTACCTAATAACACTGATAGGCTGCAGAGCTGTCTGGTTAGCTGGCTGCAGAGCCGTCTGGTTAGCTGGCTGCAGAGCCGTCTGGTTAGCTTGCTGTTACCTAAAACACTGATAGGCTGCAGAGCCGTCTGGTTAGCTTGCTGCTACCTAATAACACTGATAGGCTGCAGAGCCGTCTGGTTAGCTGGCTGCAGAGCCGTCTGGTTAGCTGGCTGCAGAGCCGTCTGGTTAGCTGGCTGCAGAGCCGTCTGGTTAGCTGGCTGCAGACCCGTCTGGTTAGCTGGCTGTTACCTAATAACACTGATAGGCTGCAGAGCCGTCTGGTTAGCTGGCTGCAGAGCCGTCTGGTTAGCTTGCTGGTCAGCATGAGCAGTTAGCGCCAAACAACTTGGGAAACCCAGCTTCAGCTTTATTCATTGGGAAATGTTTACCTTTATTTAACTAGGGAAGTCAGTTAAGAACAAATTCTTATTTTCAATGACGGCGTAGGAACAGTGGGTTAACTGCCTTGTTCAGGGGCAGAACGACAGATGTATACCTTGTCAGCTCAGGGATTTGATCTTGCAACCTTTCGGTTACTAGTCCAAAGCCGCTAACCACGAAGCTACGCTGCCGCCCCAAATAAATGAAAGCCTCACAAGCTATTTTAAACTGAACAAAAATATAAACGTAACATGCAACGATTTCAACATGTTACTGAGTTACAGTTCATATAAGGAAATCAGTCAATTTAAGTCTATGGACTTAACTGGGAATGAAGATATGCATCTGTTGGTCACAGATACCTTAAAATGGTAGGGACGTGGATCGGAAACCAATCAGTATCTGGTGTGACCACGATTTGCCTCATGCAGCGCGACACATCTCCTTCACATAGAGTTGATCAGGCTGTTGATTGTGGCCTGTGGAATGTTGTCCAACTCCTCTTCAATGGCTGTGTGAAGTTACTGGATATTGGTTAGAACTGGAACACGCTGTCGTACACGTTGATCCAGAGCATCCCAAACATGCTCAATGGGGGATATGTCTGGAGAGTATACAGGCCGTGGAAAAACTCATTTTCAGCTTCTAGGAATTGTGTTCAGATCCTTGTGATATGGGGCCATACATTATCATGCTGAAACATGAGGTGATGGCGGCGGATGAAGGGCCTCAGGATCTCGGCACGGTATCTCTGTGCATTCAAATTGCTATGGATAAAATGCAACTGTGTTCACTGTCTGTACCTTATGCCTGCCCAATACCATAACCCCACTGCCACCATGGGGCACTCTGTTCACAACGTTGACATCAGCAAACCGCTCGCCCAAACGACGTGGTCTGCGGTTGTGAGGCCAGTTGGACGTACTGCCAAATTCTCTGAAAAGGATGGAGGTGGCTTATGCTAGGGAAGTGGACATGAAATTCTCTGGCAGCAGCTCTGGGGAACATTCCTGCAGTCAGCATGCCCATTGCAGGCTCCCTCAAAACTTGAGACATCTGTGGCTTTGTGTTGTGTCACAAAACCGAACATTTTAGAGTGGCCTTCCATTGTCCCCAGCACAAGGTGCACCTGTGTAATGATCATGCTGTTGAATCAGCTTCTTGATATGCCACCTGTCAGGTGGATGGATTATCTTGACAAAAGAGAAATGCTCAATAACAGGGATGTAAACAAATTTGTGCACAAAACTTGAGAGAAATAAGCTTTTAGTGCGTATGGAAAATTTCAGGGATCTTTTATTTCAGCTCATGAAACATTGGACCAACACTTTACATATTTTACTAATATTTTTGTTCACAGTAGTTTCACTGTCTGTTATTTTTACCTTTTCCACAAACTGTCTATTGCTTGATATACACTGCTCAAAAAAATAAAGGGAACACTTAAACAACACAATGTAACTCCAAGTCAACCACACTTCTGTGAAATCAAACTGTCCACTTAGGAAGCAACACAGACTGACAATACATTTCACATGATGTTGTGCAAATGGAATAGACAAAAGGTGGAAATTATAGGCAATTAGCAAGACACCCCCAATAAAGGAGTGATTCTGCAGGTGGTGAACACACACCACTTCTCAGTTCCTATGCTTCCTGGCTGATGTTTTGGTCACTTTTGAATGCTGGCGGTGCTCTCACTCTAGTGGTAGCATGAGACGGAGTCTACAACTCACACAAGTGGCTCAAGTAGTGCAGCTCATCAAGGATGGCACATCAATACGAGCTGTGGCAAGAAGGTTTGCTGTGTCTGTCAGCGTAGTGTCCAGAGCATGGAAGCGCTACCAGGAGACAGGCCAGTACATCAGGAGATGTGGAGGAGGCCGTAGGAGGGCAACAACCCAGCAGCAGGACCGCTACCTCCGCCTTTGAGCAGGAGGAACATTGCCAGAGCCCTGCAAAATGACCTCCAGCAGGCCACAAATGTGCATTTTTAAACCTAAACCTAATCTTAACCCTAACCATAACCAGATTGCTAAACTTATCCCTAACCCTGACCTTAAATTAAGACCAAATAGCTAATTAGAATTTTCACACATTTTTACAATATAGCCAATTTTAACTTTGTGACTGTACTATCTGGTGGAATTCTTTCAGATCTGAGACGAGAGAAATTGTCTGATGGATTTGGTGTTTTGTTAAGGGCTCAGAGTGGTCACGCACCCAAGAAGGCTCAACCAATCATCCGACGGATAATACTTCTGGCTATCCTACGAAACAACATTTTACGTCCAGGGGTCAGAGGTACCTGAGCAGCCTCATTCCGGCGGTGGCCCCCAGGTAGAGGGGAGTCTCGTGGTGCCTGCTTAGGGGGATGAGGCGCTCTGCTTCCTTCATACAGCTCTTCAGAGACGCCCCTGCCTGCCCTGGAAACACAGAGTAGCTCGAGATACCAGCACCTGGACACCAAACACACACACACACACACATTTTAACTAGATAACAAATCACATTTTAGTGGTCACATACACATGGTTAGCAGATGTTAATGCGAGCGTAGCGAAATGCTTGTGCTTCTAGTTCCGACAGTGCAGTAATAACCGACGAGTAATCTAACAATTTCACAACAACTACCTAATACACACAAGTGTAAAGGGATGAATAAGAATATGTACATATAAATATATGGATGAGCGATAGCCATGTGCCATAGGCAAGATGCAGTAGATGGTATAGAATACAGTATATACATATGAGATGAGTAATGTAGGATATGTAAACATAACTAAAGTGGCGTTATTTAAGTGACTAGTGATACCTTTATTAAATCCATTTATTAGATTGATTAAAGTGGCCAGAGATTTGAGCCAGTACGTTGGCAGCAGCCACTCTGTTAGTGATGGCTGTTTAACAGTCTGATGGCCTTGAGATAGAAGCTGTTTTTCAGTCTCTCGGTCCCAGCTAGGTTTTCATAGTGTGTGTGTGTGTGTGTCTACCTTCGACTTTGCAGGCGTGTGTCTGCTGCACTCTTCCAGTGTCGTTATCCTTCTCTGCCGGCCACTCGTAGATATACACTGCTGTATGTGAGGAGCCAGCATCCAGGACGATCCCATACTGAGAGATGGAGAGAGAGACATTTTCAACCTCTCTGACCCAGTCTGTAATACCTACATGTTTCAAGCAAACCACCATAGTCCCTGTACCTAAGAATGTAACCTGTCTAAATGACTACCAACCCGTAGCACACATCTTTAGCCATGACATTTGTATTTATTCTGGATCCCCATTAGCTGATTGAGAAAGGAAAGCTGCTAGGAGCTCAGATGAAATCATTTAATAACTTAAAACCCTGTAATGACAGACACTGTGGAGTCACTAGTTTATACAGAGTCAAAGGACACACACAGGTGTCTGTAATCATAATAACAAACACTGTGGAGTCACTAGTTTATACAGTGTCAAAGGACACACACAGGTGTCTGTAATCATAATAACAAACACTGTGGAGTCACTAGTTTATACAGTGTCAAAGGACACACACAGGTGTCTGTAATCATAATGACAAACACTGTGGAGTCACTAGTTTATACAGTGTCAAAGGACACACACAGGTGTCTGTATTCATGGCCGGGCGTGGCCTGATATCATTGGTTAATTCTCAGACATAAGAATAACATACAAAAACATAAATGGATAGCATACGATCATAGATACCATTTGGCTACATAGGCCTGCAAATATTTACAAAGATTAGCAAAATCACAATAATCACAAAAATGGCTTCAGATCAAAGTCTACGTTGAGACCGAAGGGAGAAAGGTCCTTAAATTGAAAGATTAAGGTTCCTCTCGTTTTAACAATAAATTGTCGAGGTCACCCCCTCTCCTAGGGAGGGTGACGTGTTCGATGCCGATATAACGTAGGGTTAAAATCTAGTGGTTCGCTTCCAAAAAGTGGGCCGCAACTGGGTAAGTCGTGTTTTTGCACCTAATGGTTCTACGATGCTCTGAGATACGTACTTTTAATTTGTGCTTTGTTTTACCCACATCATTTTTACCACAAGGACAAGTTATAAGATAAATAACTGCCTTAGTGGAGCACGTAATAACACCTTTGATTGGGATCTGTTTCCCTGTTTGGGGGTGTTTGAAGGATCTACATTTATAAGTGCCATTGCATTGAGCACAGCCATTACACTTGTAGTTTCTACCAGTAGGGGTGTAAATAGACGTTGTGTAGGGATATCTTGGGGTGGTAAATCAGACTCAACCAATTGATCTCTGAGATTTCTGCCCCGTGAGAGTACATCCAAGGGACGGTCCGAAAACACATTACCCATACTGTCATCGGATCTTAGAAAACACCTTACCCATACTGTCATCGGATCTTAGAAAACACATTACCCATACTGTCATCGGATCTTAGAAAACACATTACCCATACTGTCATCGGATCTTAGAAAACACATTACCCATACTGTCATCGGATCTTAGAAAACACCTTACCCATACTGTCATCGGATCTTAGAAAACACATTACCCATACTGTCATCGGATCTTAGAAAACACATTACCCATACTGTCATCGGATCTTAGAAAACACATTACCCATACTGTCATCGGATCTTAGAAAACACATTACCCATACTGTCATCGGATCTTAGAAAACACCTTACCCATACTGTCATCGGATCTTAGAAAACACCTTACCCATACTGTCATCGGATCTTAGAAAACACATTACCCATACTGTCATCGGATCTTAGAAAACACCTTACCCATACTGTCATCGGATCTTAGAAAACACCTTACCCATACTGTCATCGGATCTTAGAAAACACCTTACCCATACTGTCATCGGATCTTAGAAAACACCTTACCCATACTGTCATCGGATCTTAGAAAACACCTTACCCATACTGTCATCGGATCTTAGAAAACACATTACCCATACTGTCATCGGATCTTAGAAAACACATTACCCATACTGTCATCGGATCTTAGAAAACACCTTACCCATACTGTCATCGGATCTTAGAAAACACATTACCCATACTGTCATCGGATCTTAGAATGTGCCAATGTTTGTGAACGATTATTTTCCAAGTCTAGGTCCAAGAGGCTTCTAACAGCTTCTACCACCAAGCCATAAGACTCCTGACCATCTAATCAAATGGCTACCCAGACTATTTGCCCCCTCCGCCCCCAAGCTGCTGCAACTCTCTGTTATTATCTATACATAGTCACCTTAATAACTCTACCTACATGTACATATTACCTCAATTACCTCGACTAACCGGTGCCCCCTGTATAAAGCCTCCACATTGACTCTGTACCGGTACCCCCTGTATATAGCCTCCACATTGACTCTGTACCGGTACCCCCTGTATATAGCCTCCACATTGACTCTGTGCCGGTTCCCCCTGTATATAGCCTCCACATTGACTCTGTACCGGTACCCCCTGTATATAGCCTCCACATTGACTCTGTACCGGTACCCCCTGTATATAGCCTCCACATTGACTCTGTACTGGTACCCCCTGTATATAGCCTCCACATTAACTCTGTACCGGTGCCCCCTGTATATAGCCTCCACATTGACTCTGTACCGGTACCCCCTGTATATAGCCTCCACATTGACTCTGTACCAGTACCCCCTGTATATAGCCTCCACATTGACTCTGTACCGTAACACCCTGTATATAGTCTCCACATTGACTCTGTACCAGTACCCCCTGTATATAGCCTCCACATTGACTCTGTACCGTAATACCCTGTATATAGCCTCCACATTGACTCTGTACCGGTACCCCCTGTATATAGCCTCCACATTGACTCTGTACCGGTACCCCCTGTATATAGCCTCCACATTGACTCTGTACCGGTACCCCCTGTATATAGCCTCCACATTGACTCTGTACGGTACCTCCTGTATATAGCCTCCACATTGACTCTGTACCGTAACATCCTGTATATAGCCTCCACATTGACTCTGTACCGGTACCCCCTATATATAGCCTCCACATTGACTCTGTACCGGTGCCCCCTGTATATAGCCTCCACATTGACTCTGTGCTGGTACCCCCTGTATATAGCCTCCACATTGACTCTGTACCGTAACACCCTGTATATAGCCTCCACATTGACTCTGTACCGGTACCCCCCTGTATATAGCCTCCACATTGACTCTGTGCTGGTACCCCCTGTATATAGCCTCCACATTGACTCTGTACCGGTACCCCCTGTATATAGCCTCCACATTGACTCTGTACCCGTACCCCCTGTATATAGCCTCCACATTGACTCTGTACCGGTGCCCCTGTATATAGCCTCCACATTGACTCTGTACCGGTTCCCCCTGTATATAGTCTCTACATTGACTCTGTACCGGTTCCCCCTGTATATAGCCTCCACATTGACTCTGTACCGGTTCCCCCTGTATATAGTCTCTACATTGACTCTGTACCCGTACCCCCTGTATATAGCCTCCACATTGACTCTGTACCGGTTCCCCCTGTATATAGTCTCTACATTGACTCTGTACCCGTACCCCCTGTATATAGCCTCCACATTGACTCTGTACCGGTGCCCCCTGTATATAGCCTCCACATTGACTCTGTGCTGGTACCCCCTGTATATAGCCTCGCTATTGTTATTTTACTGCTGCTCTAAATTATTTGTTTATTTTATTTCTTATTCTTTTTAGGTATTTTTTTTAATGTATTTTTTTAACTGCATTGAAGGTTAAGGGATTGTAAGTAAGGTCTACACCTGTTGTATTTGGCGCATGTGACGAGATATTTCAGTTTTTTGCTAATTCTTTTGATTCGACAGAATTGGCTGGTAGGGCAAACTGTTTTTCAAGGGAAGCGGGTGACAACTGTCAGCCCTCAAACTGTTACGCTCAGTAGGTTTCCTGTAAAGATCAGTGTGTAGAACATTATCTTCACACAAGATCAGAAGATCAAGGAAGCTGATTCTGCATCACTCCGCCATAGAACACAATATCATCGACGTACCATTTCCAAATAATGATGTTTGGCAAAAAAAGATGTTTGAGAGGATTGAGAATTGACATTCAAATGTGGGTTACATAGCAATACCCTTTGTCAGAATAAAGAAATCATTTAGAAACATGAAGTAGTTGTGTGTGAGTACTATTTCAGCCAATGTTATAATGCCTGATGCACTGGAAGGTAGTTTATTAGGGTCACGTTGCAGAAGAGAATGCCCCATAGCTTCAATACCGCCCTCGAGTGGAATATGTGTATAACGACTCAAAAATAACAAACGTGTTATCAGGGAGAGGATCAAGAGATTCAATAATAGAGATCATACTGCTGGTGTCCTTTAAGAGGGGAGCTGTTCTGAGATCATACTGCTGGTGTCCTTTAGGAGGGGAGCTGTTCTGAGATCATACTGCTGGTGTCCTTTAGGAGGGGAGCTGTTATGAGATCATACTGCTGGTGTCCTTTAGGAGGGGAGCTGTTCTGAGATCATACTGCTGGTGTCCTTTAGGAGGGGAGCTGTTCTGAGATCATACTGCTGGTGTCCTTTAGGAGGAGAGCTGTTCTGAGATCATACTGCTGGTGTCCTTTAGGAGGGGAGCTGTTCTGAGACCATACTGCTGGTGTCCTTTAGGAGGAGAGCTGTTCTGAGATCATACTGCTGGTGTCCTTTACAAAGGAGGGGAGCTGTTCTGAGATCATACTGCTGGTGTCCTTTAGGAGGGGAGCTGTTCTGAGATCATACTGCTGATGTCCTTTAGGAGGGGAGCTGTTCTGAGATCATACTGCTGGTGTCCTTTAGGAGGGGAGCTGTTCTGAGATCATACTGCTGGTGTCCTTTAGGAGGGGAGCTGTTCTGAGATCATACTGCTGGTGTCCTTTACAAAGGAGGGGAGCTGATCTGAGACCATACTGCTGGTGTCCTTTAGGAGGGGAGCTGTTCTGAGATCATACTCCTGGTGTCCTTTAGGAGGGGAGCTGTTCTGAGATCATACTGCTGGTGTCCTTTAGGAGGGGAGCTGTTCTGAGACCATACTGCTGGTGTCCTTTAGGAGGGGAGCTGTTCTGAGATCATACTGCTGGTGTCCTTTAGGAGGGGAGCTGTTCTGAGATCATACTGCTGGTGTCCTTTAGGAGGGGAGCTGTTCTGAGATCATACTGCTGGTGTCCTTTAGGAGGAGAGCTGTTCTGAGATCATACTGCTGGTGTCCTTTAGGAGGAGAGCTGTTATGAGATCATACTGCTGGTGTCCTTTAGGAGGAGAGCTGTTCTGAGATCATACTGCTGGTGTCCTTTAGGAGGGGAGCTGTTCTGAGATCATACTGCTGGTGTCCTTTAGGAGGGGAGCTGTTCTGAGATCATACTGCTGGTGTCCTTTAGGAGGGGAGCTGTTCTGAGATCATACTGCTGGTGTCCTTTAGGAGGGGAGCTGTTCTGAGACCATACTGCTGGTGTCCTTTACAAAGGAGTGGATTCAACATGTCAATACCTCTACAACTAGTGATGAAGTGAATCTCTCCTCCACTTTGAACCAGGAGAGGTTGACATGCATATTATTAATGTTAGCTCTCTGTGTATATTTAAAGGCAGACTTCTCCCCATCCTTGCTACTGTTGTATCAATATGTTTTGACCATGACAGTTTATAATCCAGGGTTACTCCAAGCAGTTTAGTCTCCTCAACCTCAATTTCCACATTATTTATTACAAGATTTGTTTGAGGTTTAGGGTTTAGTGAATGATTTGTCCCAAATACAATGCTTTTAGTTTTATAAATATTTAGGACTAACTTATTCCTTGCCACCCACTCTGAAACTAACTGCAGCTCTTTGTTGAGTGTTGTCAAAAATGTTACATAAACATTGTTGGTTCTTAATGGACAGAAATGAGCACGTGAGAGCGATGAATTATATATTTAATAAAACGTGTTGCACCAACAAACGTACTTTTTTTTCTCTCCTCAACTGGTACCAGTCTTGTCCCATCCATGCAACTCAGACTTGGGAGAGACAAAGGTCGAGAGCCATGCATCCTACGAAACTCCTGCACTGCTCCTTGACACGCTGCTTAACCCAAAAGTCAGCCGCAACCAATGTGTCAGAGGAAACACCGTCCAACTGGTAACTGGGGTCAGCTTGCAGGCACCTGGCCCACCACAAGGAGTCGCTAGAGCACAATGGGACAGGGAACTCCCGGCCGGCCAAACCCTCCCCTAACCCAGACGACACTGGGCCAATTGTGTACCGCCTCATGGCGTCTCCCGGTCATGGCCAGTTGTGAGCATGGGATCGAACCCGGGGCTGTAGTGATGCAGTGCCTTAGATCGCTGCACCACTTGGGAGGTCCGCCATTAGACATTTTTTAAATCCTATAGTCACTTTATGGTTGGCTATAGTATTTATGGTTGGCTATAGTATTTATGGATGGCTATAGTATTTATGGATGGCTATAGTATTTATGGTTGGCTATAGTATTTATGGATGGCTATAGTATTTATGGTTGGCTATAGTATTTATGGTTGGCTATAGTATTTATGGTTGGCTATAGTATTTATGGTTGGCTATAGTATTTATGGATGGCTATAGTATTTATGGATGGCTATAGTATTTATGGTTGGCTATAGTATTTATGGATGGCTATAGTATTTATGGTTGGCTACAGTATTTATGGTTGGCTATAGTATTTATGGATGGCTATAGTATTTATGGATGGCTATAGTATTTATGGTTGGCTATAGCATTTATGGATGGCTATAGTATTTATGGTTGGCTATAGTATTTATGGTTGGCTATAGTATTTATGGTTGGCTATAGTATTTATGGATGGCTATAGTATTTATGGATGGCTATAGTATTTATGGTTGGCTATAGTATTTATGGATGGCTATAGTATTTATGGTTGGCTATAGTATTTATGGTTGGCTATAGTATTTATGGTTGGCTATAGTATTTATGGTTGGCTATAGTATTTATGGTTGGCTATAGTATTTATGGTTGGCTATAGTATTTATGGTTGGCTATAGTATTTATGGTTGGCTATAGTATTTATGGTTGGCTATAGTATTTATGGTATGGCTTTATGCTACAGTCTCGTTTTAATCCGACGTCTAGAATTTGAGCTAGATAGGCGCAGAAAATACTCTGAAAACTCAATTGTCAACAGCCCTGTTAAGATATCTGGTATGTGGTTCTTGGTAACGGACGTACAGCTCATGACGAGAAGTGAGGAATGTGCGGTGTACCTTTTCATAAACATGGTGTCATATTGGCTTAGATATGATGGTAGGGAGATTTAAATTCAACATTGAGCTTCAACCAATGCATAATATAGTCTACAATATTATGGATTTTTCCATCCCAGCCACAGAATCTGAAAAAGCTATCGCAAACATTTATTGTACCTCGTTGCCATAACAACCACATATGGTACCTTGTACTTCTGTAGGAGAGGCTTGTTCTGCAACACTGCTGTTGTCACCAGGGCAACTATCGCTATGATACCAAGCGCTGTGATGATGATCACAGCCTTATGCCAGGCGTTCTTTCCTTTCGTCTCTGAGGAAGAGGGAGAGGAGGAGAGATGTGGAGAGAGGGAGAGAGGCAGGAGAAGAGAGAGGGAGGGGGCAGAGTATTAGCATCTTCCATCCAGCTGCTGATGATGTCACATCTGTATTATTGATGACAGGGGGGTTCTGAGTGTTATTGTTGATGCTGCTGTTTCGTAACTAGGGACTAGTTCTAAATGTGTTGTAAATGTCCATATTAACTCAAGTTAATGCTCTAACCAGAGGTACCGTTCAACAAGGGAAGTAGTTTGTTCACATTTGTTTTGTGTTAGCCGCGACCATTCGCTAACATTACACTAGGTTAGGGAAGGAGAGGGTGGAAAGAGAGAGGGGGAGGAGGGTGGGTTAGTGAAAGGGAGGGAGGAGGGTGGATTAGTGAAAGGGAGGGAGGAGGGTGGGTTAGTGAAAGGGAGGGAGGAGGGTGGGTTAGTGAAAGGGAGGGAGGAGGGTGGGTTAGGGTTAGTGAAAGGGAGGGAGGAGGGTGGGTTAGTGAAAGGGAGTGAGGAGGGTGGGTTAGGGTTAGTGAAAGGGAGGGAGGAGGGTGGGTTAGTGAAAGGGAGGGGGGAGGGTGGGTTAGGGTTAGTGAAAGGGAGGGAGGAGGGTGGGTTAGTGAAAGGGAGTGAGGAGGGTGGGTTAGGGTTAGTGAAAGGGAGGGAGGAGGGTGGGTTAGGGTTAGTGAAAGGGAGGGAGGAGGGTGGGTTAGTGAAAGGGAGGGAGGAGGGTGGGTTAGTGAAAGGGAGGGAGGAGGGTGGGTTAGTGAAAGGGAGGGAGGAGGGTGGGTTAGTGAAAGGGAGGGAGGAGGGTGGGTTAGTGAAAGGGAGGGAGGAGGGTGGGTTAGTGAAAGGGAGGGAGGAGGGTGGGTTAGTGAAAGGGAGGGAGGAGGGTGGGTTAGGGTTAGTGAAAGGGAGGGAGGAGGGTGGGTTAGTGAAAGGGAGGGAGGAGGGTGGGTTAGGGTTAGTGAAAGGGAGGGAGGAGGGTGGGTTAGTGAAAGGGGGGAAGGAGGGTGGGTTAGGGTTAGTGAAAGGGAGGGAGGAGGGTGGGTTAGTGAAAGGGAGGGAGGAGGGTGGGTTAGGGTTAGTGAAAGGGAGGGAGGAGGGTGGGTTAGGGTTAGTGAAAGGGAGGGAGGAGGGTGGGTTAGGGTTAGTGAAAGGGAGGGAGGAGGGTGGGTTAGTGAAAGGGAGGGAGGAGGGTGGGTTAGTGAAAGGGAGGGAGGAGGGTGGGTTAGTGAAAGGGAGGGAGGAGGGTGGGTTAGTGAAAGGGAGGGAGGAGGGTGGGTTAGTGAAAGGGAGGGAGGAGGGTGGGTTAGTGAAAGGGAGGGAGGAGGGTGGGTTAGTGAAAGGGAGGGAGGAGGGTGGGTTAGGGTTAGTGAAAGGGAGGGAGGAGGGTGGGTTAGGGTTAGTGAACGGGAGGAAGGACAGGTGGGGGAATAGAGGTAGAGAGGGAGAAGGATAGGGGAAGAGAGGGAGAAGGTTGGGGGAAGAGAGGGAGGAGGGTAGGGGAAGAGAGGGAGAAGGTTGGGGGAAGAGAGGGAGGAGGGTAGGGGAAGAGAGGGAGGAGGGTAGGGGAAGAGAGGGAGGAGGGTAGGGGAAGAGAGGGAGGAGGGTAGGGGAAGAGAGGGAGGAGGGTAGGGGAAGAGAGGGAGGAGGGTAGGGGGAGAGAGGGAGGAGGGTAGGGGGAGAGAGGGAGAAGGATAGGGGAAGAGAGGGAGAAGGATAGGGGAAGAGAGGGAGAAGGTTGGGGGAAGAGAGGGAGGAGGGTAGGGGAAGAGAGGGAGGAGGGTAGGGGAAGAGAGGGAGGAGGGTAGGGGGAGAGAGGGAGGAGGGTAGGGGAAGAGAGGGAGGAGGGTAGGGGAAGAGAGGGAGGAGGGTAGGGGAAGAGAGGGAGGAGGGTAGGGGAAGAGAGGGAGAAGGTTGGGGGAAGAGAGATAGGAGGGTAGGGGAAGAGAGGGAGGAGGGTAGGGGAAGAGAGGGAGGAGGGTAGGGGAAGAGAGGGAGAAGGTTGGGGGAAGAGAGGGAGGAGGGTAGGGGAAGAGAGGGAGGAGGGTAGGGGAAGAGAGGGAGGAGGATAGGGGAAGAGAGGGAGAAGGTTGGGGGAAGAGAGGGAGAAGGTTGGGGGAAGAGAGGGAGGAGGGTAGGGGAAGAGAGGGAGGAGGGTAGGGGAAGAGAGGGAGGAGGGTAGGGGAAGAGAGGGAGGAGGGTAGGGGAAGAGAGGGAGGAGGGTAGGGGAAGAGAGGGAGGAGGGTAGGGGGAGAGAGGGAGGAGGGTAGGGAGAGAGAGGGATAGAGGCAGGAGGGTGGGGGAATACATGAGACAGGAGAGATTGACATGCATATTATTAATGTTTGCTCTCTGTGTGCATCAAACGGCCTGCCGTGCTGCCCTGTTATGAGCCAAATGTAATTTTCCTAAGTCCCTCTTTGTGGCACCACACGAGTGAACAGTAGTCCAGGTGCAACAAAACTAGAGCCTGTAGGACCTGCCTTGTTGATAGTGCTGTTAAGGTAGAACAGGGCTTTATTATGGACAGACTTCTCCCAATCTTAGCTACTGCTGCACCATCGAGAGCATCCTGACTGATTGCATCACTGCCTGGTATGGCAACTGCTCAGTCTCCGACCGCAAGGCACTACAGAGGGTAGTGCGTACGGCCCAGTACATCACTGGGGCCAAGCTTCCTGCCATCCAGGATCTCTATACCAAGTGGTGTCATGGGAAGGCCCTAAAAACTGTCAATGACTCCAGCCACCCTAGTCATAAACTGTTCTCTCTGCTACCGCACGGCAAGCGGTACTGGAGCGCCAAGCCTAGGTCCAAAAGGCTTCTTAACAGCTTCAACCCCCAAGCCATAAGGCTCCTGAACAGCTAGTCAAATGGCTACCTGGACTATTTGCATTTTTTTTAAATATTTGAGTAGCTGCTGCCTTGGTAGGAACTAATGGGGATCTATAGTAAATACAAAATACAAATACAAAATCCTCAGCAAGCAAACAATTCCTGCATTGGAACTCTGAGTGATCCAGTTTGTCCCAAAACAGATCGTAGTAGATACAGCTCCTACAACGCTGGAACCGTTCATTTACCAGACAAAGAGGGCTCCATTGGAAAACTCGTCTGGGACTAACTTCGTCAGCTTGATGGCTAACGTTAGCAACTTAGCTAGAGGCCATTTCAAGCAGACTTTAATAACCTGTGAGTTAACCTGTTGAGGCTAGGGGGTGCTGTTGTCACTATTTATTTACCTGTGAGTTAAGAAAAGAAAAAGAGGTCCTAGCTGTTAAAAGGTAAGCGTGGAATCCATGCAACGACAGGTTCGGTTTTTATGTTTAACAAAGATGGATTGTTTTAGTTAAAGTAACAAACCTAGTGTTTCCTGTATAGTGTTCCGCTGCACACTCTGGGAGAAGGTTTCTCCCCTAGGAAACTCTTTTCCACCTTCTCCTCCCTCCTTAATCCTCCAGTAATCCTCCCCTCCCTCCTCTGTCTCCGCGGACAACTTTGTCAACCACTTTGAAAAGAAGGTTGGCAACATCCGCTCCTTATTCACTCAGCCTATTGAGTCCACTGGTCCCACTCACACAGAACTACCCTATGCCTTAATCTCTTTCTGGATTATTTTGCATCCACAGTGGAAACATGGGTGGATGAAGCACATCAATGCTCAGCTGCTAACAAAACTGATGCGGAGGTCCAGCCAAGGGACAGTATCGCAAATATCCAATCAAAATGTGGACATGAATCACAACACAGCAGGCGCTCAGGACAATCCACCACATCTTATATCAGGCTCAATTTGGAGGCTGACAAGGCAGCCTTATTGGTTATAATCAGGCTCAATTTGGAGGCTGACAAGGCAGCCTTATTGGTTATAATCAGGCTCAATTTGGAGGCTGACAAGGCAGCCTTATTGGTTATAATCAGGCTCAATTTGGAGGCTGACAAGGGAGCCTTATTGGTTAAAGTTGAAACATTGAAAAGGAAACAACTATTGGGGAAGAATTAGAGGTTGAAGCTGAAATATGGTGGTGCTGAATGTATCCCCTTAGTTCACCACGTCTGTTCTGCACACGGCCAGGGCCAAAGAAGTATGTTGCAAGAAAGTGCTACCACCACATACAGCTCTGTTCGTCGTACGTCAACCAACACACAGGCGGAGCCTGTTGTAAGACCAAAAGATAGGCAGCTGTAACACCCAGGAGAGGAAGGCCTATCAACCCAGATCAGGGTGGAGCCGACATCACGGGCTCTGTTGTCAACATTCTGCTACACCAACCAGCTATCACTGAAATGCTGGTAAAGCAGGGTGGAGCCGACATCACGGGCTCTGTTGTCAACATTCTGCTACACCAGCCAGCTATCACTGAAATGCTGGTAAAGCAGCAATGGTTGTCCTCATTACCACCTCTTAGTGTACCTGTGTTTACAGCAAAGGTTGTCCTCATTATCACCTCTTAGTGTACCTGTGTTTACAGCAAAGAAAGGCTGTACTTTTTGGAGCAATTCGCCAGAGATCTAGTCTGCAGTTGATATGGAGGCTAACAGAGGTTATGCAGAGGCCGAAAGGCTTCTGAAAAAAACCCTTTGTAGATGACTAGAGAATCAGCTCACATTGAGAAGGCTCCAAGCTGGCTACCAATCAGGGTTGAAGATTCCACATCCCTACAGGACCATCTGTCTCTTTGAACTGACAGGTCTTTTGTTTTCTTCATGGTGTTGGATGACAAAGGGATATTGCATGCGTGTTACCTCATTTTTATACCCTAGTGAAACAGGAAGTGATGTAATGGCTCACGATAGTTCCTTAAGATTTAGATAAACTTAAATAAGTGGAATTTAATTCCTGGCTTAATTTTGGTAGATGTTACTTACAATAATCTTTAAGGGTGCCTTTGACTGTAAAACCTTGATTTGGAGGACATTGATTTTTTATTCAATCAATAAATTATTTTGGTGGGTTGCATTGAAACATTAATAAAGTACAGTGTTTCTCACATTTTTGTATTTAGATTTTATCTCTATAATTAGATTGTTTATATTTTTTTAAGTATTGTTTGTGCATTGCCAGTCAGGGGGTGCCAGTAATTTTGGAGACCACTGTACAGTCGTGGCCAAAAGGTGAATGACACAAATATTAATTTCCACAAAGTTTGCTGCTTCAGTGTCTTTAGATATTTTTGGCAGATGTTGCTATGGAATACTGAAGTATAATTACAAGCATTTCATAAGTGTCAAAGGGTTTTATTGACAATTACATGAAGTTGATGAAAAGAGTCAATATTTGCAGTGTTGACCCTTCTTTTTCAAGACTTCTGCAATCCGCCCTGGCATGCTGTCAATTAACTTCTGGGCCACATCCTGACTGATGGCAGCCCATTCTTGCATAATCAATGCTTGGAGTTTGTCAGAATTTGTGGGTTTTTGTTTGTCCACCCGCCTCTTGAGGATTGACCACAAAGTCTCAATGGGATTAAGGTCTGGGGAGTTTCCTGGCCATGGGCCCAAAATATCAATGTTTTGTTCCCCGAGTCACTTAGTTATCACTTTTGCCTTATGGCAAGGTGCTCCAACATGCTGGAAAAAGCATTGTTTGTCACGGAACTGTTCCTGGATGGTTGGGAGAAGTTGCTCTCGGAGGATGTGTTGGTACCATTCTTTATTCATGGCTGTGTTCTTAGGCAAAATTGTGAGTGAGCCCACTCCCTTAGCAGAGAAGCAACCCCACACATGAATGGTCTCAGGATGCTTTACTGTTGGCATGACACAGGACTGATGGTAGCGCTCACCTTGTCTTTTCCAGACAAGCTTTTTTCCAGATGCCCCAAACAATCGGAAAGGGGATTCATCAGAGAAAACGACTTTACCCCAGTCCTCAGTAGTCCAATCCCTGTACCTTTTGCAGAATATCAGTCTGTCCCTGATGTTTTTCCTGGAGAAAAGTGGCTTCTTTCCTGCCCTTCTTGACACCAGGCCATCCTCCAAAAGTCTTCGCCTCACTGTGCGTGCAGATGCACTCACACCTGCCTGCTGCCATTCCTAAGCAAGCTCTGTACTGGTGGTGCCCCGATCCCGCAGCTGAATCAACTTTAGGAGATGGTGCTGGCGCTTGCTGGACTTTCTTGGGCGCCCTGAAGCCTTCTTCACAACAATTGAACCGCTCTCCTTGAAGGTCTTGATGATCCAATAAATGGTTGATGTAGGTGCAATCTTACTGGCAGCAATATCCTTGCCTGTGAAGCCCTTTTTGTGCAAAGCAATGATGACGGCACGTGTTTCCTTGCAGGTAACCATGATCGACAGAGAAAGAACAATGATTCCAAGCACCACCCTCCTTTTGAAGCTTCCAGTCTGTTATTCGAACTCAATCAGCATGACAGAGTGATCTGCAGCCTTGTCCTCGTCAACACTCACACCTGTGTTAACGAGAGAATCACTGACATGATGTCAGCTGGTCCTTTTGTGGCAGGGCTGAAATGCAGTGGAAATGTTTTTTGGGGATTCAGTTCATTTGCATGGCAAAGAGGGACTTTGCAATTAATTGCAGTTCATCTGATCACTCTTCATAATATTCTGGAGTATATGCAAATTGCCATCCTACAAACTGAGGCAGCAGACTGTAAAACTGTATATTTGTGTCATTCTCAAAACTTTTGGCCACGACTGTATATGCATACTGCTTAGGAATGAGGATGCTGAATTTCCTAACAACCACCGTGTGGCAGTACAGCATGCTCTCAACCTGAAAAGGAAACTCCTCAGAATCCTCAAAAGGAAACTCGGCAAGAATCCTGTGAGGACTACACCAAGTTCAGACAGACATCCTGGACAAAGGCTTTGCAGTGCCAAGAGACTCACAGAATGACAGCAGCAAGAAAGTTTGGTATATTCCAGACCACGGAGTATATCTTCCCTTGAAGCATAAGCTGAGGGTGGTATTTGACTGTGGTGCAACCTATTGTGAAGAATAATTTTATGTTTGTGCTTTTCTGATAACCACTTAGACTGGGTTCATGTAAGTGACTGGTTGATCGTGTCTGGGTGGAATCCTCACTACCCGTAGAAGCTATTTGGCTGTATGCCCAGAACATTGTTTTGAGAACCGAAAAGGGTGTCACAGTTTCAAGGTCTCAGCATGGAAAGAAGAAGCCTTGTGAGGTATTGGTCGGTCACATGCATGAACCAAAAGTTAATGTTGAACCAATTATGAATAATGTAAATCATGCAAATATAACTTGTCTGTGTAAGAAGTATATAAGAGAACTGAAGGGAATGCCCGGGCGGAGCTCCCGAAGGACATGTACTATAGTGCATTGAGTTTGGGTTAACCCTAACCCTAACCCCTAACCCCTAACCTCTAACCCTAACCCTAACCCCAACCCCTAACCTCTAACCCTAACCCAAACCCTAACTAAAGAGAATGCCCAGGCGGAGCTCCCGACGGACATGTACTATGGTGCATTGAGTTTGTTGGAACCTCCCCAGCTTGTTCGTAATGAAGAATTATTCATTTTTAAGATTGACTTCAGGTGTCCCTGCCGGTATTTTCCACAACAATTTGGCATCACCAACTAGATGATTGATTCTGCCTGCGTAGCATTCCAGTGAGGGTCTGCGAGGGAAACCAATGGCGCATTTTATGAAGCGTGAGGGAAGTTCCCATCTGACCGAAAGACGACGAAGACCCGCCCAGACCAGACCCTTACTCTAAGCTGCACAGGAGGTGACACAATTCGACAACAATTGAGGGACAAGGCGACTGAATTTCAGTAAGTCAATTTAAATGAATTTGTGTAAAAAAATAAAATAAAATGATCAAATTAAACTTTAAAAGGAACAACTAGTCTTAATTCAAGTAACAAGGTTTTATTCTATATGTATAGAGACTATAGAATCTACGACTACATAGACTACTGAGACTATAGAATCTACGACTACATAGACTACTGAGACTGTAGAATCTACGACTACATAGAATACTGAGACTGTAGAATCTACGACTACATAGACTACTGAGACTGTAGAATCTACGACTACATAGACTACTGAGACTGTAGAATATACGACTACATAGACTACTGAGACTATGGAATCTACGACTACATAGACTACTGAGACTGTAGAATCTACGACTACTGAGACTATAGAATCTACGACTACATAGACTACTGAGACTGTAGAATATACGACTACATAGACTACTGAGACTATAGAATCTACGACTACATAGACTACTGAGACTGTAGAATCTACGACTACTGAGACTGTAGAATATACGACTACATAGACTACTGAGACTGTAGAATCTATGACTACATAGACTACTGAGACTGTAGAATATACGACTACATAGACTACTGAGACTGTAGAATCTACGACTACATAGACTAATGAGACTATAGAATATACGACTACATAGACTACTGAGACTGTAGAATATACGTCTACATAGACTACTGAGACTGTAGAATCTATGACTACATAGACTACTGAGACTGTAGAATATACGACTACATAGACTACTGAGACTGTAGAATCTATGACTACATAGACTACTGAGACTGTAGAATATACGTCTACTGAGACTGTAGAATATACGACTACATAGACTACTGAGACTGTAGAATCTACGACTACATAGACTACTGAGACTGTAGAATATACGACTACATAGACTACTGAGACTATAGAATATACGACTACATAGACTACTGAGACTGTAGAATATACGACTACATAGACTACTGAGACTGTAGAATCTACGACTACATAAACTACTGAGACTATAGAATCTACGACTACTGAGACTGTAGAACATACGACTACATAGACTACTGAGACTGTAGAATCTACGACTGCATAGACTAATGAGACTGTAGAATCTACGTCTACATAGACTACTAAGACTGTAGAATATACGACTACATAGACTAATGAGACTGTAGAATATACGACTACATAGACTACTGAGACTGTAGAATCTACGACTACATAGACTACTGAGACTGTAGAATCTACGACTACTGAGACTGTAGAATATACGACTACATAGACTACTGAGACTGTAGAATCTACGACTACTAAGACTGTAGAATATACGACTACATAGACTACTGAGACTGTAGAATCTACGACTACTAAGACTGTAGAATATACGACTACATAGACTACTGAGACTGTAGAATCTACGTCTACATAGACTACTGAGACTGTAGAATCTACGACGACATAGACTACTGAGACTGTAGAATCTACGACTACATAGACTACTTGGACTGAAGAATCTACGACTACATAGACTACTGAGACTGTAGAATCTACGACTACATAGACTACTGAGACTGTAGAATATACGACTACATAGACTACTGAGACTGTAGAATCTACGACTACATAGACTACTGAGACTGTAGAATATACGACTACATAGACTACTGAGACTGTAGAATCGACGACTACATAGACTACTGAGACTGTAGAAAGGGAAACTGAGATACTATAGCTATGAGACTATAGATACTGGAGACTATGGCGACTGTAGAGACTATATATAACTTGTCTGTGACTACATAGACTGCTGAGACTATAGAGAGTAGAGAGGAACTGTTGAAGATACATATGACAGAAGAAGAAGGCTAGAGCTAGTCTTAGGGAGAAGACTAGAGAGAGGGCAAGTAACGGTACCATGCCCCGCTGACAGCTGTCTGTAGGCATATATTTGAAATGTCTACGTGGTCTGCAGCAACAGGTAATAGCACAAGGTGTTATTTTATATGTATAGGAAGATACATAAGGTGCATAGGAAGTAACGACAAGAGAATCGTTGACGATGCACATGGAGTAATAAGGGAGATTACTGAGTGTGTTATGGAATAGTGAAAAGTGAATGTGGATGTGAGAGTTGTGTGTTTGTGGAAAGGATGTGTTAAGCTGATTGAAATGTTGATAATAAGAGGATTGAAATGTAGATTATAAGAGATGAATGAAGTGAATGAGAGCTGTCAAGGGAATAGCTCCGGTGTTAATGAGGTGCGTGTCTGAATGGATACCCCAACCAGTTCTGAGAACTGAGTTTTTCGATCTATAACGTTATCTATGGGGTTCTGTCCACCACCGCCCGTCGATCTACAGGTAATGAGCACTGACAGGAGAAGTTTGAGAGGGTAGCAGCTGAGATGGGTAAGGGTTGTTCATTGATCCCCCCGGACAGAGATTTCCTTGAGAACATGATATGTGTACCCTTAGGGCTGGCTGCGCTGTAATCGTTGCTCGTGTGGATGTAAATACCTTTGTTGATTTATAACGTTATATAGGGATTCTGTGTGGAGATATGAAAGGAGAGAGTACTATTCCCAAATATGTTGTTAAATAGAACACTAGTGTAAATATTTTAACATGCCACTGATCTGTCATTAACATGCCTCTCAGGACCACAGCTCCATCTGATCTGATATTAACATGCCTCTCAGGACCACAGCTCCATCTGATCTGTTATTAACATGCCTCTCAGGACCACAGCTCCATCTGATCTGTCATTAACATGCCCCTCAGGACCACAGCTCCATCTGATCTGTTATTAACATGCCTCTCAGGACCACAGCTCCATCTGATATGTCATTAACATGCCTCTCAGGACCACAGCTCCATCTGATCTGTCATTAACATGCCTCTCAGGACCACAGCTCCATCTGATCTGTTATTAACATGCCTCAGGACCACAGCTCCATCTGATCTGTCATTAACATGCCTCTCAGGACCACAGCTCCATCTGATCTGTTATTAACATGCCCCTCAGGACCACAGCTCCATCTGATCTGTTATTAACATGCCTCTCAGGACCACAGCTCCATCTGATCTGTTATTAACATGCCTCTCAGGACCACAGCTCCATCTGATCAGTTATTAACATGCCTCTCAGGACCACAGCTCCATCTGATCTGTTATTAACATGCCTCTCAGGACCACAGCTCCATCTGATCTGTCATTAACATGCCTCTCAGGACCACAGCTCCATCTGATCTGTTATTAACATGCCTCTCAGGACCACAGCTCCATCTGATCTGATATTAACATGCCTCTCAGGACCACAGCTCCATCTGATCTGTCATTAACATGCCTCAGGACCACAGCTCCATCTGATCTGTTATTAACATGCCTCTCAGGACCACAGCTCCATCTGATCTGTTATTAACATGCCTCAGGACCACAGCTCCATCTGATCTGTCATTAACATGCCTCTCAGGACCTCAGCTCCATCTGATCTGTTATTAACATGCCTCTCAGGACCACAGCTCCATCTGATCTGTCATTAACATGCCTCTCAGGACCTCAGCTCCATCTGATCTGTTATTAACATGCCTCTCAGGACCACAGCTCCATCTGATCTGTCATTAACATGCCTCTCAGGACCACAGCTCCATCTGATCTGTCATTAACATGCCTCTCAGGACCACAGCTCCATCTGATCTGTTATTAACATGCCTCAGGACCACAGCTCCATCTGATCTGTTATTAACATGCCTCAGGACCACAGCTCCATCTGATCTGTTATTGACATGCCTCTCAGGACCACAGCTCCATCTGATCTGTTACTAACATGCCTCTCAGGACCACAGCTCCATCTGATCTGTCATTAACATGCCTCTCAGGACCACAGCTCCATCTGATCTGTCATTAACATGCCTCTCAGGACCACAGCTCCATCTGATCTGTCATTAACAGGACCACAGCTCCATCTGATCTGTCATTAACATGCCCCTCAGGACCACAGCTCCATCTGATCTGTCATTAACATGCCCCTCAGGACCACAGCTCCATCTGATCTGTCATTAACATGCCCCTCAGGACCACAGCTCCATCTGATCTGTCATTAACATGCCCCTCAGGACCACAGCTCCATCTGATCTGTTATTAACATGCCCCTCAGGACCACAGCTCCATCTGATCTGTCATTAACATGCCTCTCAGGACCACAGCTCCATCTGATCTGTCATTAACATGCCTCTCAGGACCACAGCTCCATCTGATCTGTTATTAACATGCCTCTCAGGACCACAGCTCCATCTGATCTGTTATTAACATGCCTCAGGACCAAAGCTCCATCTGATCTGTTATTAACATGCCTCTCAGGACCACAGCTCCATCTGATCTGTTTATAAAAGGACCACAGCTCCATCTGATCTGTCATTAACAGGACCACAGCTCCATCTGATCTGTCATTAACAGGACCACAGCTCCATCTGATCTGTCATTAACATGCCTCTCAGGACCAAAGCTCCATCTGATCTGTTATTAACATGCCTCTCAGGACCACAGCTCCATCTGATCTGTCATTAACAGGACCACAGCTCCATCTGATCTGTCATTAACATGCCTCTCAGGACCACAGCTCCATCTGATCTGTCATTAACATGCCTCTCAGGACCTCAGCTCCATCTGATCTGTTATTAACATGCCTCTCAGGACCACAGCTCCATCTGATCTGTTATTAACATGCCTCACAGGACCACAGCTCCATCTGATCTGTCATTAACATGCCTCTCAGGACCACAGCTCCATCTGATCTGTCATTAACATGCCTCTCAGGACCACAGCTCCATCTGATCTGTCATTAACATGCCTCTCAGGACCACAGCTCCATCTGATCTGTTATTAACATGCCTCTCAGGACCACAGCTCCATCTGATCTGTTATTAACATGCCTCTCAGGACCACAGCTCCATCTGATCTGTCATTAACATGCCTCTCAGGACCACAGCTCCATCTGATCTGTTATTAACATGCCTCAGGACCACAGCTCCATCTGATCTGTTATTAACAGGACCACAGCTCCATCTGATCTGATATTAACATGCCTCTCAGGACCACAGCTCCATCTGATCTGTTATTAACATGCCTCAGGACCACAGCTCCATCTGATCTGTCATTAACATGCCTCTCAGGACCACAGCTCCATCTGATCTGTTATTAACATGCCTCTCAGGACCACAGCTCCATCTGATCTGTTATTAACATGCCTCAGGACCACAGCTCCATCTGATCTGTTATTAACATGCCTCTCAGGACCACAGCTCCATCTGATCTGTCATTAACATGCCTCTCAGGACCACAGCTCCATCTGATCTGTTATTAACATGCCTTTCAGGACCACAGCTCCATCTGATCTGTTATTAACATGCCTCAGGACCACAGCTCCATCTGATCTGTTATTAACATGCCTCTCAGGACCACAGCTCCATCTGATCTGTCATTAACATGCCTCTCAGGACCACAGCTCCATCTGATCTGTTATTAACATGCCTCTCAGGACCACAGCTCCATCTGATCTGTCATTAACATGCCTCTCAGGACCACAGCTCCATCTGATCTGTCATTAACATGCCTCTCAGGACCACAGCTCCATCTGATCTGTTATTAACAGGACCACAGCTCCATCTGATCTGTTATTAACATGCCTCAGGACCACAGCTCCATCTGATCTGTCATTAACATGCCTCTCAGGACCACAGCTCCATCTGATCTGTTATTAACATGCCTCAGGACCACAGCTCCATCTGATCTGTCATTAACATGCCTCTCAGGACCACAGCTCCATCTGATCTGTTATTAACATGCCTCTCAGGACCACAGCTCCATCTGATCTGTTATTAACAGGACCACAGCTCCATCTGATCTGTTATTAACAGGACCACAGCTCCATCTGATCTGTTATTAACATGCCTCTCAGGACCACAGCTCCATCTGATCTGTTATTAACATGCCTCTCAGGACCACAGCTCCATCTGATCTGTTATTAACAGGACCACAGCTCCATCTGATCTGTTATTAACATGCCTCTCAGGACCACAGCTCCATCTGATCTGTCATTAACAGGACCACAGCTCCATCTGATCTGTTATTAACATGCCTCTCAGGACCACAGCTCCATCTGATCTGTCATTAACATGCCTCAGGACCACAGCTCCATCTGATCTGTTATTAACATGCCTCAGGACCACAGCTCCATCTGATCTGTTATTAACATGCCTCTCAGGACCACAGCTCCATCTGATCTGTCATTAACATGCCTCAGGACCACAGCTCCATCTGATCTGTTATTAACATGCCTCAGGACCACAGCTCCATCTGATCTGTCATTAACATGCCTCTCAGGACCACAGCTCCATCTGATCTGTCATTAACATGCCTCTCAGGACCACAGCTCCATCTGATCTGTTATTAACATGCCTCTCAGGACCACAGCTCCATCTGATCTGTTATTAACATGCCTCTCAGGACCACAGCTCCATCTGATCTGTTATTAACATGCCTCTCAGGACCACAGCTCCATCTGATCTGTTATTAACATGCCTCTCAGGACCACAGCTCCATCTGATCTGTTATTAACATGCCTCTCAGGACCACAGCTCCATCTGATCTGTCATTAACATGCCTCTCAGGACCACAGCTCCATCTGATCTGTTATTAACATGCCTCTCAGGACCACAGCTCCATCTGATCTGTCATTAACATGCCTCTCAGGACCACAGCTCCATCTGATCTGTCATTAACATGCCTCTCAGGACCACAGCTCCATCTGATCTGATATTAACATGCCTCTCAGGACCACAGCTCCATCTGATCTGTTATTAACATGCCTCAGGACCACAGCTCCATCTGATCTGTCATTAACATGCCTCTCAGGACCACAGCTCCATCTGATCTGTCATTAACATGCCTCTCAGGACCACAGCTCCATCTGATCTGTCATTAACATGCCTCTCAGGACCACAGCTCCATCTGATCTGTCATTAACATGCCTCTCAGGACCACAGCTCCATCTGATCTGTTATTAACAGGACCACAGCTCCATCTGATCTGTCATTAACATGCCTCTCAGGACCACAGCTCCATCTGATCTGTTATTAACAGGACCACAGCTCCATCTGATCTGTCATTAACATGCCTCTCAGGACCACAGCTCCATCTGATCTGTCATTAACATGCCTCTCAGGACCACAGCTCCATCTGATCTGTCATTAACATGCCTCTCAGGACCACAGCTCCATCTGATCTGTTATTAACATGCCTCTCAGGACCACAGCTCCATCTGATCTGTCATTAACATGCCTCTCAGGACCACAGCTCCATCTGATCTGTTATTAACAGGACCACAGCTCCATCTGATCTGTCATTAACATGCCTCTCAGGACCACAGCTCCATCTGATCTGTTATTAACAGGACCACAGCTCCATCTGATCTGTCATTAACATGCCTCTCAGGACCACAGCTCCATCTGATCTGTCATTAACATGCCTCTCAGGACCACAGCTCCATCTGATCTGTTATTAACATGCCTCTCAGGACCACAGCTCCATCTGATCTGTCATTAACATGCCTCTCAGGACCACAGCTCCATCTGATCTGTCATTAACATGCCTCTCAGGACCACAGCTCCATCTGATCTGTTATTAACATGCCTCTCAGGACCACAGCTCCATCTGATCTGTCATTAACATGCCTCTCAGGACCACAGCTCCATCTGATCTGTTATTAACATGCCTCAGGACCACAGCTCCATCTGATCTGATATTAACAGGACC